>NC_141819.1:19284617-19409617 GCF_982586985.1 Callionymus lyra
ACCACGTGTGGCAGCCATCTTAGAATCAAGTGTTTACAGTTACGGACCAATCCTACATGTATAATTGACTAGAGGCGTTAACCTGAATATTCTTACTATAAAAGATCCACCATTTTGTGAGATCTTTGCGTTCTGGCATTCGAAGACGTCTGCGTTAGATCTCTCTGCTTGCTAGCGCCCGTGTTCACGTAAGTTTGTCTCTGACTTTTGCATAATTCACTAAACAAGCATTTTTCTTAAACTCATTCATGTGTCTGTCCTTCATTTTCCACCACCACGTACGAGACTGGGGAGGGGTCGATTCACCGGAACACAAAATCCCCACAATCACCATTAATTTTCCTTCATTAATAGATTACTTGTTTTCATTTATTTTGTGATATGAAATTTAAAAAAATATTACAATTTGGTATCATTATTATTTTAATGTAATATTATTGAGTTTAATGTGTATTAAAATGATTGACTAAAAAATAAAGAAAACTATAGAAAAAATACTTTACAGTTGGTATCATGAAATCTGATTTCTTCATAACATTGGATTTTTTTTTTCCAGTTATTTTGAAAAAAAAAATGTTTTACTCTGTAATAATTAGTAGCTTGTTTATTTGCTTATATACTATATGTTAATTCCACAGTTTTACTCATAAAATGTTTTGAATATATCTCATCTCCCCCCCAAAAAAAACTAATTTCATTGAAAGTTATTCCAATGCAATCCCATGCAAATGTTGCATTTAAAAGTAAATGAAAACAAGTGTTACAGGCTTACGCAAGGTTCCGGGAAAGCAAGTCTGTCCATATTTAATTAACTATTGAATTGAAAAGGTTTAAATGAAATACAGGCAGGGTACACAGACGTGAAATATCAGCGCAGGAGAGGTAAACTTGTGGTTGTTCATGGTTCATTTGAATATAAACGTAGCATTAACTAACAAGAGCTCAGTAAGTGCACTTACAGAAAGTCAAAGAACATACAAATATCTTCAGCTTCAGTGTGTTTTTATAGTTTTTTTGTTTATTTTGTTTTTTCTTTCAACATTAGGTAAAAGTGCACATATTAAATACACAAATAATACAATAATATATAAAGCTAGTAAGTTAAATAAACAATACAATTAAAATAAATACAACAAAAATATTAACAGTTTATTGTTAATAAAAATAATGTATAAAACATGCTTGCAACTTGCAAAAGAAAAAACCTTCTGTGTCTGATAATAAGAAACCTTTCGTATGAATCAAGAAAACATTTAAAAAAACTATAATTTCTACCCTGTTATCCTTCCTAACAATCTTACTGCAGGGTTAAATGCTACGCTACTGTTGAGATTGAAAAGGCATCCAGTGCCAACAGTGATGTAAGACTTTAAGAAAGGGTTCATGGAAAGGGTTTTAAATGAATTACTGCCATACTTTTAAGATTAATTTTGTAGAAAGCACGATTCGTCATTTTTAATTATGGCAAAATGTTGAGACTGACGATTAAAAAAAAAGGTCACATATTATATTAATATTCATTCTTACGTCCATTTTCTTTTGATCATGTTTGGCCCCCCAGGGTCAAATATGAACTTGATTTAATTGGGATTTTTTTAAAGGACTGGTTCCTATCTAACCTTTTACACTTTTCTTTGTGGCGAGAAAGGAAACATTTCTCTATAAAAATCTCAATTTCCAGTCCAACAATGAATAGCCCTGAGGATAATGTTATCTCCGGCCTTCCTGATACAACTTCCTGACAGACAACAGACTTTAGACAAAATGTGACTCTAACCACAGAAAAGAAAGGAGACGTACAAGTAAGTTTGAGGAAATATCAAATATATTAATGGAAAATCACAAATAATTGTGTAGCTACAGTTTTTAATTACTCTTTAATCCATGAGTAAGCCTCGTGACGCATGAAAATAACATCCAAGCCTCTTACAGAAGAGCAACACAGTTATCAGTCGACAATATCAGTGTCCAGTTTGATGGCGGAGGATAAAGTGCTTTGTCGGCTCTCTTTAAATGTCAGCACTTTCTGCTATTTGTTCAGGGACACAGAAGAATTGCAGACGAAAACACTTTTGTTTGCAGCCAAGCAAGGCATGCTAAACGGTCCCATTGGATCATGTCAAACAAGGAAAGCAGAAGAATATTTTTTGGTGTATTAGCAGAAAATTACAACTGATTTAGAGGAAACAGTAGAAAGAAAGTCGGTGTGGTTGTTCGGATCGACTGTGTTCGGTGACCCCCGGCCTCCGATGTTGATGACTGATCACTGAGAAACATCCGTATTGATCTTCAGCTAATGGAAGATGTACACACAACACTTCTAGATCCAGACTGTCTGGAGTAATTTACCGGTACAGATGATGGTTCAAAGTTACTGTAATTATTTCTAATAAACAACATTTATCGAAGTAACTTCTCTAAAAGTTACAAAAGATGTGATGAAGTAACTAAATCCATGACAGACAGGAAGTAATAAGCCATCTTGAGCATCCTTTCATAGACAACAATATTACATTTTACTCATTTCCTGTCGATTATTCAGGTTTTCCGAGGTCAAAGGTTTATATGTTTTTTTGAAAAGTGAGAGAAAACAAACCAAATGAAAACAATACAACCATGTGGATAAAAAAATACTCCACACAGGAAGACAGTAGGGTTTTGTTTTTGTTCATTGAAAACTGGCAGAAACAGTAAGTAAGTAGGTAATAGTTATTTGTAAAGAGCCTTTCTAGACCAGGGTCACAAAGCGTTTAAACAACAGAAAAATACACAGTTAAATGACATGCTTTAAAAGGTCAAGACAGCATTGAGACAAACCCAAAAGCCCCAAGAAGATTAGGAAAAGCCTGCACAAATTGAAGGAGCCAGTAGATCATCAAACACAGAGGGAGAGGAAGATCGTTCCAAAGCTTAGGAGCAACAGTGGAAGGATTTCTCTCCTCTGGTCCTGAAACATGTTTAGGAACCATCAGTAGATTCTGATCCACAGACCTCAGAGCCCGAGCTGGGGTGTAAGGCCGGATCAGATCATTGATGTAAGGAGGAGCCTGACCATGAATAGATCTGAAAGTAAGAACCAGAATTTTAGAGTTGATCCTGAAAGAAACTGGCAACAAATGTAGAGTGAAATGCGAGTTCTTCTATTAGAACAGGTCAGAATTCGAAAGTTAACTTCATAGTCCAAACGAGAAGACACAAACGCATGGATTGCAAGCTCCAGATCATGTTGTTACAACATTTTCTTAAATTGAGAGCTTTACATTAGTTGAAGGAAACAGTTTTTGGTCAGTTTTTTGCAGTGTTGTACTAGAGACAAACAAGCTCTCAGAGTATGGGGAACCCTAAGTTACCTTATGGAGTATTTACTATGAGAGTTACCCAAAAGGCAATAGCCCTGTTCCAAAAGTTTGATTGTTCTTAAGGAGGTAAGAAGGCTCTTAGTTAAGAATAGTTTGGCTAAGGAGGAGTGCTAAGGCTACTAGTGTTTCCCAGAATTATACTTCTAAACGTAACTACCTTCTTAGGAGAACCTTAAGATCAATCCAAAATACACTTCATAAGAAGCTATTTGTAGCCTTAATAAGGAGGACATATGTTACCTTGATATCTGAGAAAAACAGAGTGTTTCTGATGTTTATGTGGAGTTGTTGGAAAGCACATACACTTTGCTAGGTTTACTGGAGTGAACAGTGTGTTTTTTCATTTTGATATAAAACTCCTACACCTTTGAATGCATCATTCACGATCGTTGCAGCAGAACTTGAGGGATGTTTTTTCCACTGTTATAAGTTGATTTATGACAGCGTGTGAATACATATGGTTGAGTTTATTGTTGTTTTACAGATTATTATTAAACTCAAAGATGCTTAACAGTTTAATCGTAGTAGTACTATAAACCAATGTATGCAGATGTTTATAGAAAGCATAAACTAACTATAAGTGTACTTTTTAAACATTTATTTAAAGTGTTGATCACTGAGCATTTGGTCACTGAGAAGGCTGTCAAGTGTTGGTCAGCTTCATCTTACATGTCCTTCTTAGTGAAAGATCTTCTTTAGCTAAGACTCTGGGAAATATATCCTTCTTTCACAATCGTGGTCACAATGAAGGTGTTTTTAGGTCAAATTCAAAGTTAAAGTTGAGGGCATTATGGATCCAGGGGGTTAACACAATTAACACGCCATGATGAGTTTTAAATGATTGCTTAAGAACTAGATTGTTTCCTATCCGTGATGAGGGCCATCTGCCAATTTTCCTCGAGCGCTGCTTCGGCTTTGCCAATAACATCACTAATAACGTCACAACCTTTCATGATCCATGAACATGTGACCCAGCTCTGGTTGCTGCTCGTCTTCGTTGGTAAACACCAGAGGATTCTGAAATGGCAAGTGAAGGTGAAGGTAAAGTGATGCCTTTATTTTTAATCAGTGCTTTTATGGAGGCTGATAAGGATTAGAGGGAAGGATGAGACAAATTAATTAGCCAGGATTAGAAGATCATCCAGGTCTGGAAAGAGAAGGTTAGAAGGGCTTCAGGTGAGGATCCCAACGGAATCGTTTTTTTATCCTCTGTCTCCATCACAGCCAATACTCTTCTTTAGCAAAATGACTCGAACACAAAATGTTAAGTTTAAGCAAAAAACACCAATATGAAAATGACTTAAGTTAAATTCAACATCGTTGGCAAATCTGTACAAACCCAACTTGATATACAAATTGTTAACTAGCAGTAGGACCGTCCTCCACCACTGCACATTTTGTCCACCTCGACCCAGAGACAACACAAGGGATACCTGAAACACGTTTTTTTTCAGGCCTATGGGTCCCCTTGACCCAGAGACGACACAAGGGAACTAATGCTACTTCATACTTTGCTAACTTGCATTTCAAGGCTTTGTGTGCGTTTGTCCACCTGCTCTTAATGTTGAATAGACTCTCAAACTGTTTGCTTGAACAAATTGCTTAAAAAATGTAGCATGTAGACGACTGACCTATCAGTGAAGGTTTTAGGGGGAGGAGGGTAACTTCATTAGGATCATAAGGGTGAAAAGAAAAAAAAAAAAAGGATTTAAATGAAAAAGAATGATATGTAAATCGTTTTGATTTTACCATATGTCTTCCAAATGGAGACAAAAGAACCCCCTGACAATTCAAATCCAATATAAATGAGATTCATACAATCAAACCAGGATTATTTCCTGAATTATAGCTTCATTCAGTAGTAGTAATGCTCATAATCTCTGGGCAATGCCGGGTATTTCAGCAAGTATTGTTATAAAGGCTAATTTTCTTTTTTCTTTTATTTGTATAGATGGTATAGGTTAGCATAGATGAATGCAAATTCACCCAATTACGGTTAATTTGAGTAAAAAAAAGGAACAATCACGCCGTCAGTACATGTAGAATAGAAACAAAGTCACCAGATATCGTCTTGGAAACAGGAATCATTGGCACCATTGTAATGAGGATGCAGCCTGTGTGGTGTTATAATGCTAATACAGCTACTTAATATGCTCCAAGAAAGAGAGGGAGAGCATGCATGAGCTGGTTTTTCTTCTCGTCTGTTGCTTTTTGACACATCATCTGCCATGAGTGCGCTCACACGGAAGAGAATGTTGCGAAGCAAATCGAGCAAGAATAAAAGCACAGGAGGGAGAGACGCGTACATGTTGTCCTCTTCTAATATTTGTACCTTTATTAAAGAACATATTAATGGATCTGACGCTCACTTTGGTTTGTTTAATTTACGTTTTCCTCTCCTCAGTGCTTGTATTTAAGATCTTACTTTCACACGTCTGCACCACCTGCTCCCTGGCTTTGCCAAAACGCTGCTTATTTCCTTCATCTGTTGCTCCTGTCTGGCTCTTCCATCCGCCGAGTGTTTATCAACGTTTCCCCCGTACCTCCTGTTCTCGCGCTCAAACTAATTTGTCCAATCGACGCTGCACCGGAAAATGTCTTTCATACATCAGAGTTGACGTCTCAGTATCCTCAGCCGTCTACAGCTGCTTCTCTACTCAGAGCACTTTAATTTAACAAAGGGTTTTGGGGTTTTTTTTTGTTTCTCTTATATGTTTTAAGAACAAATAAAGGCTCCATTCTGAAGAGAGCACAATACAAACACAGCACACGTCCTGGTTGAATTTCAAGACTTCATGGAGTCTGACAGCTTCCCCTTTTGAGGCTTCAGCCTTCTCTCAACGTGTGAATGTCAACTGTCTCTGGTCATCATTGTCATCACGTGCTCTGATCTTCACTCTCACTAGGGTCCTTGTTTCACTGACAGGTCGGTATCCTTTTATTTTTTTCCTGTATCCGCAGAGTTTTAAAATAGTAATTAAACGTCAAAACAAGTTCAGTTAGCTTTCTTAGAACAAAACTAAACAATCAGTGGATCTTTTGACCTGTTAAATGAGGGATTTTCTATAATAACTAGTGATAAAAGTGTTTGTTTTTCAAGATGACCTTAATGTTTTTATATTGAAGCTTCACCAAATTATCAAAATTCCATCTTTAACCTTAACCTTAAAAGGCTATAATGCAACAAGTTTTTATGTTTTTTTTTAATGTCCTTACTTTTCGATAATCAGCTTAATAACTTCAGCACGTAAGTCTGGTTTAAGTGTCACTTTTTCTACTACCCGTCTGACAATTAACTTGATATTTTATTGGATACATTCACGGCCTTGTTTTGGACTATTATAGAGACATGTTGACTCCATATGCTATTTTTGTTTGAATAAAAAACAGCTTTGTTTATTCACTGTGTTCCAAAATAATTGGCAAATTTCAAAACCTACATTTTTTTTATTTAGGTTAGCTGTTAAAATACATATTTTTCTCGAATAAGTTCGATGCTCGAGTGTAATAATACCAATAATAATATGAAGCATCATTACATGTCAGTCCGTTTTCTATATGAATGTTTGTGTTTTGCTTGTTATGCATGGTGTAAATATTATTTGGTGTAAATACGTATTTTAAAAGTGTTTTCCCACAGTGTGAGCGAAGAGGCTGTTAGCGTGGCCTCTTTCTCAGCTCTTCATTTGCAGCTCCACAAATTGAACTTGACTGAAAGAGTGCGGACGGAGAAAATGAGGGCAAAAACTGCCAGAACATGAGGAAATGAGCAAAAACAGTCCTCGGAGACTCTAGCTGTGACCCGATGTGTCACTAGTCGTCCCCGAGTCAAGCACAGAGGCGATTCACGACAATTTCGTGTCATTAAATGAAAAAATGGAAGGTTGCAGATTTCTTGAAGACAGTAGGTGGAACATCTTGTGCTGGAACGAGAACCGTTCTGGGATGAAAATAAATGAAAAGAAGCCCCAGCAGAACTTTCTTAGGTGCAGCTTTTCTACATCCGTTAAACCGCTCATGACTACATCCTGACTCTGACAAATAGTCTTCCATCTGTCAAGTATAGTGGACCTTCCTGGAGAAGTAAGTGCATGTGTTGGTTTGAGCGCACACTTTGACAGTAAGTGTCAGTTCTCAGTTTAGGGATAAGAGCATTACGATGACATAAGCTGCTCAGTTTCTGCTGTGTAAGAAGGATTTACTCATAATAACTTTCTCTATGATCCTCCGTTTTCAAATGTCCAAATGTTGAATCTGCATCCCAATAGTTTCCATTCACCTGTCAATTGTGTTAAATAATTATTTGATCAGCTGTGTAAGCTCCTGCGAGCTCACGCTGATGCATTAGAGGCAGCAAGAACTAGGATTAATAAAAATCTCTAAATAAAACATTTAGAGAGCTGCTGACAAATCTGACAGTTGCACAGGTCACGGGTACAAATCTGTGAATAAGCACTAACTTCTTTGAACGGCCATGAAATATAGCTTCAAATGACCGTAGATGTGCAAAAAAAAAAAACAGCATCGTGGGAAAGTATTTATTGTCATTCTAATTAAAACGTCAACGTGCCATTCAATCAGAGATTGAACGTGAATTTATATGTGACCGGATGTGAAGCTGCTGCTACTTTACAACTGCCAGGAAAAATGCTATTGCTCTTTTTAAATACCTCAGGCATAAAATAATGCATCAAGTTCAGTCACTCATTTTCTACCACTTGTTGCCTGTCCCAGCTGCTTAGGGCAAGAGGCAGGGGATAACCTGAAGAACAGCCTGCTGCATGGTCACACAAGCAGCCTTGAATATGGGAGGAAAATGGAGTTCCTAGATCAATTATTCAGCAGATAATAAATCATGTCATGGAGTTGTTTTCTGTAAATATAAGTGCATAACTGGCAACCTTTGGAAACACATACACATGCATTAAAGACAGGAGAGTGATAACCCTTGTGTTATCACAGACCCAAATGTCGGTAAACAAATGTGTTTGTGGTATCCCTTGTGTTGTCTCTTGGTCAATGTGAACAACCTCTACCACTGTATATGTATTTATAGAAGCCAAGAAGGTTGTTCACCTTGACCCAGAGACAACACAAGGGATACCACAAACACATTTGTTTTTTAGGCCTTCGAGTCACCTTGACTCTGAGATAACACAAAGGATACCACAAAAACATTTGCATTTAGGCCTTCAGGTCACCTTGACCCTGAGATAAGACAAGGGTTAAACCAGAACAAGACCAAGACCCTAAAAAAAGCATGTTTTAAACAAAGTGTTAGTCTTGTTTATGTCGCTGCTTTTTTAGTCTTTATATGATGAATACACATGTAAATTTGGACTTTAATTCAGTATTTGTTTTTCTAGGGATATGTATTCATTGCACACTGATGTAGTGTTGATTTAAGCAAAATTAAATCATGTATTTTATTTTTTATGGTCAATGTTAATAAAGAGGGTATTTAGGTGTACTTTCTATTCTGTTAACCACGTTTTATCTAGTTTCCATTTTCCTTCAATTTCTTATTATATTTATGGTCTTGAGCCTTGTCTGGTTTTTTTTCATACGACGAAAGGCTCTTTGTGAAACTAATCTCTATGGAAACCGGACGAATAGGAGACAACCTGCGACCAAGACAAGAGCAGGACCAACAATAAGAGTGATACTAGAAGCATGACATTTGGGATACAAACCTTCTAAACCTTCAGGGCTGATTCATAATCTCGTCCATTTTGTCTTTTTTTTATATCGTTCATTTTACCTTCTAATCGTCTCTGGTGCCGAACATAAAACGGATCGCAGAATGAGCCGTGGATGATTATAGTGACAGAAAAGCATAGTTTCTCTTCAAAGATGCTGACATTCAATCTATTTGCATGAGTTGCCCATCATCTTCTCTTTTTCCGTCTCTGTCTCCCGAACTCATCATCATCTCTCTACCAGGGTGTTAATTTCTTCACAAGACTGCTGATTGAACGCCGTGGAATGTTCAGAACAAATTTCACACGTGGTCGGGATCGGGTAACCAACTGTATAATCCCTCTTCAATCATCACCTTCCGTCTTCATTCCATTTCCTCCCACTTGTCTCTTCCTCGCACCTCTGACTTTACTTTCGACTCCTTGACATTTTCTTATTTCCATCCCGTCCTTATTAGAAAAGGTCTTGACTGACCTTGAGACGAACACTATAGATGAGCATGTAACACATGCATATACTCTCGTGCTGCCAGATCTTTGTGTTTTACCAACTTCTAGATCCGCATTTCTTCATCAAACTAATGTAACCTTTACCTTGATTTGTAATGCGTGACCATTTAAGCCTTAAAAATACATAAAATAAAGTGAAAATCTACAAGAGGCTGATGTGTCCAAAAGTCCGTGGGTCAAAATAGGTTCACATTTAGAGCTGTATGTTCTGAAATAGATTGCGTTTAATACTAATAAAACAAATATTTCAACATGCTCTGATGTCTGTGCCAAGATACAATTTCAGTGCATCAGGCTTTTCCTTGATTTTCTGGAACTCCTGTGTTGTTCTCAGTGTTATCTTGACCTTTAAAGTATATAATTTATTAAATATTATTTTGATTGTTTAAGCGCTTTATGACCCTGGTCTGGAAAAGCGCTATACAAATATAAATTACTTACTTACTTTCATTATGGGACTTAGAGTAATAAGAGTACTCTCTAAATAATGTTTCACTCATTTACAGATTGATACACATTGAATATAAATAATGTTGGGTCATTCATCAAACCAGTGACATTTACTCTTTTTTATTCTTACTCGAGGCTTGGGGGCCAAAACTGGGCCTGCTAAGTCATTTCATGTGGTCCGCCGGGTAGTTGGCTCAAGATCAAAGTAGATGAATGTTCATGTTGATATCGTGACCTACAAAATGCCAGTGATTAGGCTAAGCAAAGGAACAGAGAATATGGATGTTTTTTTAAGAGGGAAAACACAGAGATAATGGGAATGGAATGAGCTTCAAGAATGAAAGACAAGAATAATTGGGTCCATTGTGTGACTGAGTCGTCATGAAGGTAAAGATTCCCTCAATTTTAGATTAATGTGTAAACATTTTTAGTAAAATCTCCTCAATTCCGCTTATTCCCTTTTGCAGAGTGTCTACAGTCTTTGGGCGAGAGGCGGGGGACACCCTGGACAGGACGCCAGCATATCGCAGGGCACACAACAGAAAACCTTCCACACACACATTCGTACCTACAGACAATATCCCTGATGTCCCAAGCAACCTTTGTATGTTTTTGGACTGCGGGAGGAAACCGGAGTGCACAGAGTAAACAGGGGAGAACATACAAACTCCACACAGGAAGTTCACAAGTTGGCTCACACCCGACCTGGAAGTGAACCGGCAACCTGTTTATATTGAAAATAAAAGGTATCATATGAAATAATTAGGTTCGGATAAACATGGATTAGGAAAGCAAGGAAGTAATTGTTCTGTTAAACAACAATCTTTATTCTATAAGTATGAAAATAATCAAATTTGAATGGATATTGTTGGTGCTTAATTCATGAGTGATTGTTTTCTTTAATTAAACTAAAAACTGTAGCTTTTTATTTAACTGTTTTCATCCTTTCATATACCTTTTTTACTTGTGTCATCGCTGACCCAGATCCCCGAAAACAAATGTGTTTGAGGTATCCATTTTGTTGTCTCTGGGTCAAGGTGAACGACCTCCACCACTGCATATGTATTTGTGGAAGCCAGGGAGATGGTTCACCTTGACACACAGACACCATAGAAGGATAAGCTTAACTTGCCTTCTATTAAAAATAATAGTTCTGACCCAGCCGACCCAGGACCCTAAAATCCCACAGAACCTGTCATTACTCTGAGATCACCCATCATGTTCAGACAACTCACCAGAAGCCACGCTGTCGAGAACAACCTTGCAAAGAACCCCCTGAGAGAAGAAGGACACTTCAAAGATAACTAACCCCCCGGTGCTTGTGTACTTGTGGCTTGGAAAACGAGCGTCTTTTCTCTGTTATTCTAAATGTTTTTTTTCCCACTTTAGTTTTCTGGGACAGCCGAATACTCTGCGGACTCACTATCAAACGACGCGGTTCTATCGGAAATGGGTCCGACTGTTAGCTGTCAGTGCAGAAGCTGCTTGTTCTTGGAGGCGCACGGGCTGACGACCGGGGAATGGAGACGGTGTTCATGGCCTGTCAGTCTAGATCAGCTGGCGCGACGCCCCTGGCGACTATGTACAGAGTTAAACTCCAGCTCACAGCCTCAAGTGCTCTCCACGTTTACATGTGCATGAACACACAGGAAGCAGGAAGGTACGTTACTCATCTCCCCCCCCCCTCCGCCCCGCTATCCTAGATCACTCCCTTACTCTTGTTGTCTGGTTGGACGTGGTTGTGTAAATGTTATATAAATGTCCGGGATGACGTACAGCTACTGCACAAACATGCGTGCATATGGCTAATAACTACTCGGGAAGGATGGGAGTATTAAGCAGCAAACTGCCTTCACTGCACTCGCTTCCATCATCTCCGCTGAATCAATGCTTCAATATTTCCTCTCAGTTGATCAGTGGGCGTCCATACTAAACAGGACCAGGCTGTTTGTAGCTCCCCGTGAATAAAGTGGAGAGCAGCTGCTGTTATCGATGTGGGTGGTGGAAAAAAACAGGCTATTTCCCAGCATCACCTGGAAGACATTTTAAGCTGCTTTTTCAAGGCAGGTCACTGGAGAATCAGCCGGTACGGTGTGAAGCTCAAAAAACACTTGACAAGAGAAACTACGACAAAGGAGCTGAAAATACTTGCCTGTCAAAACAAATTTCACAAAAATGAGAAAATGTGATCCGAGCTCTGGGTTGGAGATATCATCGAGTCCCACGTGAAAATTAAAAAAACACAAGGAGGAAAATAAGGAACAACACTTTACAAGCAACTACTACATTTTCAGTTTGACACAATTTTGTGGATTTTACATTTGGGAAGTTGACGTCCCTCAATGCTTCAGAGAGTTGTTTTTTTTATTCTATTATTTTCTCTAACAAACAGTGGTTTGTTGAAGGAGACTGAGATTGGTGCTGTAAGTGTAGAGCCAGTTTGACGCCGACATCGCTGGGTTGTTAGGGCGACGGTCAAAGAGAGGCCGGGTACACTTGGCCATGGAGGCCTTCTGTCTAGACACACAGTCACCTCAACTGACTTCTCTCATTCTTCACCCTTCAAACTCAATTTGACCCCTGGTATCTGCAGTCTTAATCTTCCGTTCATGACCCAAATGTCTTTGCTCACCGGGATAAACTCGAGCAAACACCACGACGTCACTCCTAACAATATTGTTATTTAGCAAAGCAGGTTGTGATCTTCAACACAACATTTGATATAATAAACAAAAAAAAGCTAGAACAGAATTACATACTAACACAAATTAGAGCATAAATTGATGTGATTTATTCAACTAATTAATTGTAAAAGGTAACAATTCAATCCTTATAGATATGTAATAATTATTATTAACTTAAATAAGCTTGAGAAAGGTAGAAAACACTGCAAAAAAGGTCTGGCATGAACAACTGTATGAAATATAAATTTCTTTTGGGGATTTCGCACACAAAATGAAGTACAAAATGATAGACATAAACATGATTGCAGGGTGATTTTGAAGTGTCGCCGCTAATGTTATTTATATGGAGTTATGCTGGTACTTGACTTGGCTCCCTTGATATACTCTGTTCAGCAACCTATTTTCTTCATCAAAAAATACTTCTCTCTTTTCTTTTGCAACATGTCGTTTCGATTGTGACCTCCTTCAATTCTACCGAGACCATTCATCGACAGTTTCAACAACAAAGCTTTCAGGAGAATGTCCCGCCTCTTATCAATCTCCTGTTAAGTGTCACGTTAGTGTCTTCTTCCTTTTTTTTTCAGTGGGTACTGTAGCGTCAAACCCTTCAATCATATTGCGATGTGGATTTAAATTGGAAAAAAAACAGAAAAAAACGGAGACACTGAATCTGTCACTGTTGTGTGTCGGAGGCAGTGAATAGGTTGGCAGATGCACTGTATACATCACATAGCAACAGGAATGTCGGACAGAAATGTCAAATCAAAAATATGTTACTTATAAATACAGTACGACAGTATGACAGTGGAGTAAGGATATAGTATTGGACTTTTCTAAAAATAAACTATTGGTCCTTAATATATGGTAAGGGAATCAAAAGATAAAATTAAGATTTCATATTTATTAATAATAACCTTTGTGTAAAATAGATAAGTCCAATGATTATTTAAATGGATATAATAAAGAATATAATAATTATTTATCTCCTTAATTAATCAAATAATATTTTTTACATGTAAATATCAGTTTGAAGAATAATATGTTTATGTTACAGTTAATGCTTATTTATCATGTTACCGTCAGAGTTTGTGCTTTTGACACATGGAAAGCACAGGGGAAGGTGGATTTTTCAACACGTTGTCCGTTAATCTGGATTAGTCCTCCTCTAGAAAGAGCCTAAATCACTCTCCCTTCACTATTTCTAGTGTACCTGTAAAACCTCCATCTGCCTGACCTGCCTCAACACTTCCTGTGTCGTGTCACAAAAGCAGGGAGGAATTAATAGCACCATTTTGAGGCGGCTCGCTACATACTGTGGCTTTTCGAAATGGTAAAAATAAACAAAAAGGTAGAAGTGCAAGACATAGCAAAAACATTTCCCCCCTCCACCCGCCTTTTCAACATCTACAGTGCAAAATGAATCGGTTCACAGCCCAGAAGCAACAGCACAACTGTTACATAATCTTACATAATGCTGACCCTTCTCTATCAGACAGTTGTTTTTCAGCCACAGAAAGTCACAGCAGCTGTGTGCGACTGACACAATAACAGATTTGAATGAGCTCAGCTGCTCCTAATCCGCCCTTCCATGGGTTCCTTTTTAATGGCAGAAATAAGAAAAACAAGAAGGTTGATGTCAGAATTTTCAGCGATTATTTCCTACATGTTGAGAATTATATTTCACAAGGGTGTCTCGGCGGTCTTTGGTAATCCTGGCACAGGATATGAAAGGTTAATGAAGGTATCACAAGTAGGAGGAGTCACTTAATGAGATCAGGGTTATAAACAAAGGTTATTGGAAACATCTCATTTTATTTTTAAACCTTTATACAAACAAAAGCCATTTCATTTAAGTTTGGGGACAAATCTTTAGTGCATCTGAACCAATTCAAAAGAACTGGTTCTGAACCTTCGTTACAATAATAGATACCATATATGATACCCTATTTGTATATGTGTGAGCTTGTTTAGAAATCCCTCTCACTAAACACAGTGAATGTGTAAAATAGTAACAAATTTCAAAAATACAAATACACATTTATAATTTAGCTTTTCTATAACCAAAGAAAATGACCCAGGTACTGTTCATATAAATTGCACTGCATTTTTACTGTTTTGGTCGAAAGCTTGACATTATTGTTATTTATTTTGTTCATTTTTTTCAACAATAGATGTTTTATTTATTTAAATAGATGTTATCACTTTCAGTTTGGCCTGACTAAGACTGATGTTCCAAATGAGTTATTGATCTTCAAGAGAACAGAAGCAGTCGGACTGTTTAAATTGGAAGGTTTATAGGTAGAGAAAGTTGGGGAAAGTTGGAAAAAGAGGTGGACGACTTGTGTTATTCTTCTGACAGACAAGATGAGAAAATGAGTTTCACCAATATAATACATAACCATAATGTGTTCCATCAACTTTTAAAGAAGCCCCGAGGAGGCCATCAAGACAATCCAAAAGTTAAATGTTGTTGTCACTCCCCAGGGAAGTCAATTTTGAACCGAGTTTCTCATGAGGCCCAGGAGCAGAACGGGAGCATCGCTGTCCATGGTGCTGAAAACCTCAATGTTCTGGCATGACAACCCACATTTAAACAACGAAAATCCCTGCACATGATCCCTCAGCAAGATAAACACTTTGACAAAGCTTTAAATCTCTTCACATTATTGTCTGTCCAATGATGTTTTGTTTTGGCTGATTAAACGTGGTCTTTATGGTCTGTTTTTCTTGTGATTAGATGGGCCCTCATCAACTTTAGGGGGATAATTTAAGCCACAAGTCTTCACTACTAATGAACCCACTTTTTTAAAATACAATTCATTCACTTTAATGGTGGCTTTGTTGGACTATTTCGTCATTCAGCCCACTTCTTTCCAAGGTTGCCAAAGCTATATCAAGATTTAAATGTTTGAAACACGGGTTTCATTATCATATTTCAGTCTGAGACTATAAAACTGAGCAATTTGAAGCTTAAAAATGAGAAACATGGCTCGTTCCTGCACAAGAAAAATATCTCTCGCATAGATTTAAGTTTAAACATGAGCAGGTGTTAGAGACGTTGATTTGATACATGGATTAAAACAGGTCGTTTTACCTCAGACTGGTTTAACCCCAAGATTAATGAGCGTTCATCAGAATTATGGATGAAAAGGAGCTCATGTGACAAGGTTAGGGAGGCCAGACTTAGATGCTTTGGATGCATGGGACAGAGGGAGAGGGATTAATGGAGTAATAATAGTAGAAGATGGAGGCACCTGGTGAAAGAAGAACACATGCAATGATGTTCAATTAGGACTTGGAGAGGACAGATGTGATGAAGGAGGTTGATCAATATGCAGAAAGAAAAAAATATAGAATTAATGTTCAACTCTGATAACATTGTGTTAACGTCTAAATGAGGAGGAATAATTTGTATTAATCTCCAATTCAAATGATATACTGTATGGAAAGACTTAAGGGATGAGATTTGAGTACATCACTTTGGGGATACTTTATAATAACTCAACATCAGTGAGTACATTTTTTATTTAACCACCACGACAGGAAAATCTCTTATTTTCCTTGTTTTAGCTGAAGCAGACGATGACTTGTTGTTGACCCTTTACCGGGGGATATGTCACATATGATGATTTGTGTTTTCATCACCTGCTTACATTTGTGTATGAATCACTTTTACCTGTTTGAAGTGTGAATTCTAAACAGTGTTATGAAACTAGTTCTTCTGATTTTGATGGCGAGAGTGCATTTGCAGAGTGCATGTAACTGCACAAACAAAACCTGATAGATCCTTCATCTCGCTTTTGTTTTATTCAAGGTGGATGTTAAAATACGCTTTGCTTTTGATGGCTCTAACACACACGTCTACGACTACACATTCTATCAGTCAAATAACGCAAATGAAAAAAGTAGGACACTTAAGAAAAGGTAATTGCAGCATCTTTAATATATATATAATTTTAACACGCTGGTGAAAAAATAAAACCGTTGACGGTGGTTTGGTGTTTGCTTAAGGGTTAACCCTTCACAGACAAACATTATTAGAATAAACCAACGTGACCTTCAGTTCAGGAGCATAATTGGGTCGTGTGTGAATAACTGGACATGAAATTACAATCGCTGACACTGAAAAGATCCTTTGACTGGCACCATGTGGTCCACTCGATAAGCTTTCCTGAAACTGTTCACTGTTACATGTATGCAAGAATAGTTTTACTTCAGTGTCTTCAGTATCACTCGAACATATGTCTATGGTTGAAATACAACCAGTGACTTGCCTCTGGAGAGATGATCCACTCACGTTCGTATGGATGGAAGATTTATCTATGATCCTTTTGTGCGAGGTCTACAAGTGAGTGTGAAGCCGCTGGGACGGGATACGAAGTCTTTTGTTCTGGTTCTAAGTCACAATAAGGGAGGAAATGTCACTCTACGTTGGTAGTGAGATCCTTGTAGAGTAGTCACCTACTGTATCTCTGCTGACAGAAGAATAGATCTGTGCAGCATCGTCAGTCTTTATCGACGCTCAACTGCAGTCATCAACTTTGTGTCCCAAACTAAAGGTAAATGTATTTGTTACGGTGTCAGAGCGCGCCGTGAGGTGAAGCTCAGTCATCCTGAGGACACACAGGATAGAACCATTGCTCCTGGAGAGTCTGGCATCTTTCCTGACGAGGTGCTCTAGGTAAGTGGGGGCCGTCAGGAAAAATATAATATAATATAATATAATTAAAATGTTTGGGGTTTTTTTTACCATTTGTCCTGAACATACAACACACAGACTACCTTGAACTTCAGAGTTTCACTTATGCCTGTTTGTGAGTGCTACCAAGAAGCTTGTAGCTTGTAGCTAGGGAGCCGTAAATTAAAAGGTTTCTTACAGAAAAAAGATTAAAGGACCAACAGCTCTGCTGTGGAAGATTTTGTTGCTAATAAAGCTAGGATCTCATGGCCATCTTGGATGTAAAAAAAAACATGAGGCATACAGACATTCAAGTAAAATGGCCACGGTTGACCCAAAATGCTCAAATACATCTAGAAAAGTCATTCATAGTAAGAAACTACACTATAAAAGTAAATGTTTATTTATATTTTTTTAAGCATTTGCTGTGTTTAGGCTTATTATGTTTGGGGGGTGTTTACAGGATGCATTTGGGAACCCCTGCTCTAGCTCAGTGGTTCTTAACTGGTGGATCAGGACCAAGAGTTTTGGACACAAGGGTTGAATTTGCTGGTATAAAAATAATGGTCCTCTTCTTTTCTTCAACTATAACTAAACTATTATATCGTGCACTAACTGCAGGTGTTCAGAGGCATTTATAGATTTGCTTAAAAATATATTTAATAAATACAGTTCCACAGTACCTATTTTTAGATTAAGGTCTCACAACCAGACAAGTTGGGAACGCCTGCTCGTGCTGGAGACGTTACATCTGGGCCTCGTTGCTTCGGTTACGGCCTCTTAAACCATAAACGGATGGATGGCGTTGGACCGTACTTCTGGCTTCATTTAAAGCCAACGTCGTAAAAACTCCAGAGTTTTATATCGTCACTCCGGTTTCAAATCGATGCTTGAAAAATGCATGAGGGACTTATTCATGTTACATGTATCAACAGATGTATTATGAATGTCTCTAACCGTTTCTGTGGCTTCCTAATGAGCCGTCTTTGTTCTTCTCCTAACTAGAGGAGATACATTAAAACCCGGGATGGAGTCTGTCGTCACAATTAGGGAAACATCCAAGTCAAGTTCACATCCTTCCCCCCCCAAAAAAAAGGCGACCCCACTGACATCAACAGGAGATCTATAATTCATAAACAAGCTCTCTGGTCTGAACAAGACTAGGGGGGTGGTGAGATGGGGTGCACCTGAAGAACAATGCAAAGGGAGAGAGAGGAGATAAATGGAGCAGAGTGAGTAGTTGTTTTCCTTGAGGGCTGAGCTATGTAGATCAGTGCTCCTGGGACCTGGGAGTGAGAACTGCTGGAGCTACTACCCCCCCCCCCCTCGCACAACCCCAACCCTCCCTCCCTCCGGGAACATCACGCAGGCAGCCTCGGTCGCCATTTGACTGCACAATCTTCCACCTTCAACTGCCGCAGATGTCTACCAACGTAGCCGACGAGCATCCAGTTCCGGGGCTGGACGTGGAAACTTTTCACTTTGACTTTTTGTCCTGCACGAACATCTCACTTTGAAAGTGCGTCTGACCCTCGTGAGTGTCGTGATGTGGTACTCTGTGAGGACGTCAGGCCACACACACACACACACACACACACACACACACACACATATGGGCCTGTGGGTGCCGCCACAGTCCTGCAGAACCCAGAATCATGATAACATCATGCTGCATAAAAATCATTTTGGAGCTATTGTGCCAGATGACAGTGGAAATAAAAAAATAAATAAAAAAAATAAAAATAAATCTCCATGATCAGTCAGGCTTCATTAGCATCATCTCATGTTGCTGCACATTTCGGGGGACCATGACTAAATATCTTCGATTAAAGTTTCTCACCCCCAATTTTTTCCGGCTGCTTTCACGCGGGAGTCATATCAGGTCTGCTAGCGACACTTCGCGCCACTGTGGAGCACGTGCACACGCACGACACCAAAAAAAAAAAGGTGATCGCGCCCGTTTAATACTTGGTTCGATCTGCTTTGGCGCAGATCCGTGCCCGCTTCTCTAAGAGCCACTTCAACGTCTGAGATGGTGTCAAACGAGACAGCAGACATCCTCTCTCAGCATCCTCTTCAACTTGCAGCCAGACAAACGTCTCCCCCCCCCAAAAAAAACAAAAAAAAACACCAGCTCACTCCATCATGCCATTTTTTTTCTTCCCCCCCTCCTGCTATACTGAGAATAAAAAAGGTGTATATTTACCGTCATGGGTGATGCAGCCTCCTCACCTCGCACGAGCGTCATGTAGTCCCGAGCGTTCACATGTGCATTCCATTCATGAAGAAGCTCAAATCCACCTGGTAAGCTCCATGGTAAAAGCCAGGAGAGAAGGAAGGAAGAAAAAAAAAAAAAAAAAGAGAGACTTCTCACTCCTCCGGATGCAAACTCCACACCACAGATGAAGGAACCCCCCGCTGTGTCCAACAAAAAAAAAAAAAAAAGAGTCCGTGATCAATCCAAGCGCTTTTTTTTGTCCTCCTCTTCTTCACAACTATGACGAGCTTTTTTTTTTTAATTTATTTCTAGTCCAGAGAACCCGACGATCTAGAGGCGCTCGTCCGTCCGCATGAAAATGACGATGTTGGAGGAAAAAGGAAACACGAGTGGGATTTTTTTTTTCTCCCCTTATCGCCGGCTCCTCACGATCCAGGCGGCACTTGGCTGATAAAACAGCGTCCTCTCTCTCTCTGCACCCCCTCAGCCCCCTCCTCGTCCTCCAGCACTCGGTCACTGCGCCTCATCCGTGGAGCATTGGCACTCCCAGCGGCCGTTAGAAGGAACTGCACCTGCTACTTGTGAGCTCCATGGGAACCTTCAGGTAAACTGGAATATTAACGTCGTAATAGCATACTTGAAGAGGTTGTTGATAAATGCAATATTTAATTGTAACTTATTTGTAACTGATAATGGATATGTTTCTTTCATCCACAAAAGACATGTCTCTAGTTCAACACTGCAGACAACTGACCAGAAACTTTTTCCTTCAACTGAGAAAAAATCTCTAAACTTATGAAAATGTTATCTTGATCTTGAAATCCATTGTGTCTTCTCGTCTGGACTATTGCAACAGTTTGTTGTCATGTCTTAACAAGAAGGAGATGTCTCGCCTGCAGTTAATACAAAACTCTGCAGCGAGAATTCTGACCTGCTCTATTAGAAGAACTCACATTTCTCCCATCCTTAAATCTCTTCACTGGCTCCTCCTTACACCGCTGATCTGATCCAGCCTTACACCCCAGCTCGGGCTCTGAGGTTTGTGGATCAGAATCTACTGGTGGAGGAGAGAAATCCTTACAGAATGTTGCTCCTAAGCTTTGGAACGATCTTCATCTCTCTCTGTGTTTGATGATCTACTGACTCCTTCAAGAAACATCTTAAAACATTCTTATTTGTTCAGGCTTTTCCTTGATTTTCTGGAACTCCTGTGTTGTTCTCAGTATTATCTTGACCTTTAAAGTATATATTTTATTGAGGTTTTTTTTATTGTTTAAGCGCTTTGTGACCCTGGTCTGGAAAAGCTCTCTATAAATACAAATTTACTTACTTACTTATTTACTTACACCATCAGCAGTCTTCCTCATCCTCCATTTAATCATTTCTTTAATGTTCCCTCTTTCCCTCATCAATAAAGCTCATGGTTGTCCATCCACTCTATTTTCTCAATAATGTCTCCAGGTTGTTTCAACATATCATCCCTATTTTTTTCTATTTATTATTATTATTATTGACACACAGCATCATATTGTTATGGACATGGGGGAGACAAAGTCTGTTGTGTAGTGTCGCTTTGAAAATAAGGACAGTTTTTCATGAAGCTTTATCACTAGTGATGTCACCAGTACAAAATAATCATGATATAGATTAGGCTCAGCAGAATGGTTACTTTGGTTCTGTTTTTTCTGTGTTATCTTATTTCATTCTTTTTTTTATCTGTACTGGACACAACCGACACTTCCTGTGTTGTGTTTACAACATTGACAATAACAGATTCTGATTCTGAAAATGCAGTCAGACAATAAAAGTCACCAGAAAACAATCCAAAAATTCAAAGAAAGTTGGGTCACTATATGTTAGGATGAAGTATTTGGGGCTGAGTCGGTCGTCATCGATTGATGACGATTCATGGAACAGAAACCACGTGTTTTTCTTCAGTCGTGGCTCCCTCAGGTTCAAAATGATCTGAGGTTTCATCGGAAAAGCTGTTCGAAGAAAGATATATTATCGAGCAGACAGTGCCATTTAGGGGGCTTTGAAAAAAAACCCTCTTTCATGAAGCTTTGTCAGGCCATCACTATGAGTGAATAAAGGAACACCTTATCTTATATTAACTAAGCTTGAAAATATTTTAATACAAATTCAAAAAATGGAATGAAAAGAAAAGGAGCTGCATATGTATCAGCAGAATAGTTGTGAGAGTGTAGTAGTGATGGGTTGATGTGGCCTCATGAAACAACTCGTCTTATCTCTGGGTCCCAGTTGCCGGAAAAAAATGCGTCTGAGGTATCCCTTGCGTTGCCTCTGGGTCGGGACCAACCTCCATCACTGCATATGTATTTATGGAAGCCAGGGAGGTTGTTCACCTTGATCCAGAGACAACGCAAGGGATACCTCAGACGCATTTGTTTTTGGGCAACCGGGTCACCTTGACCCTGAGATAACACAAGGGGTTAAGAGCTATCATGATACAACTGCACTCAGCAATGCAATCTGACATAATCTTTTACACTTAGAGTGCCATCTAGTGGCCTTTCAAAGTACAATTGTGTATCATGATAGCTTGATGTCCTCAAGTCAACTGTTTCTCTTTGATAATAAGCTACACACCTCCTATGGCAGCAAGACTGAAGGTTCCAGACTAAACTCTCCTATATGAGACAATTTTAAGTTGTGCAGCAGCGCCAACAGCTCTTCATTAAAGAAATAAACTTATGAACAATAAACAGAGATCAGGGAATAAAGTGGCGAATACAAATAAAGCTTTGGTGCTCCTCCAATGTTGCATATTAATTTGCCTCTCCAGGGCTGTGTAGGCCATTCTTGATTCAGAGTTTGTCCTTTAGAAGTGTGTAATAACTTTAATAGCGGTGCATATTTATTTTGTCTGAGACTTCAAAGGGCGAACACAAACAAATTGAATAAGTAACTGTGCGTCTCTATATAAACATTCTGTGAGAGGATGTGATTTAGAGACTGTAACTTATGCCATTTAGTTGTTTAAAGACAGAATCAAGGGTCTTGCTATGTGGGCTTCACCTCTGTAGGATCTCTGGTCATTGTCATTGACAAGTTTCTACTCTTATATACTGCAATAATTCATGTTGATTTGTGTACATCAAACTATGTTTTAAAACTTGTACATTCATTTATGCAAAGAACACGGGCAATTTAGTCATGGAGAGTTCCGTAAAGAAGCATCAAACATATTCATTAAAGATTCCATTTTATTCATTCTTAATTAATACTCAATTACATGATTTTAATTCATTAAAAATCCCTTCAATTTTATGGAAATGTTTTCTAAAAAAAGTATAATTTCCGACATGAAAATTATGATAAAAGCCCATTACTTTTTCCGGCCATTAAACCAAACACTATTCCTTAATGTGGCTTAAAAGACATCAATCAAAACTTTGCAGGTGCCAAGGTTTCGAGCAGGCAAGTTTCCACTTAGGCTTAATCGCACCACCCTATAGTGCAAAGGAAGATTGTGAATATAGGTGATTAGTTCTCATAACAGTATCTTTTTACATCCAAAACAATAAAATAAAAGTACAGAATACATTATGTACCACTTGGTGAGCATTCGGTGCTTTAAATGAGTTCACATCATATGTGTCTTAAATAATGTGGCCATCCTAAAGGGTTCCTTAGGTGTTGATTTAAGTGTCTCTTAAATTGATCTTGAACCTCTATTGTACTCATCATTATGTCTGTTTGTACAAAACTCTCTTTTCATAGAAATATTTACATTAGAAAATGTGCTTAAGCCCCGCCCACTGAAAACACTTTGTTTTTATGGAGATTAAATCTTGTTTATCATAACCACACCCACTCTGCTGTGATTGGTCAAACATCATTTTTTGTCAATGCACATCATCAATCCCATAAGTCTCCACCTCTAAGGTACTCGTTGTATAAACTAAGCGGGCATGATAACAGCTGGCTGGAGGAGGAGAAGACAATTCTTACTTCATAATGGACTCTGCTCTCGTAACCACTCATTCGCAGAGATTTCAGATGGGGGAGAACTTTATAAAGTAATAACTTCAAAACATTGTCATGATGAGCGACTAAATCTAAATTAAAAAAGCTGTGTATTCAATTTATTTTCGTTTCAGTTTGCTGTGATCTAGGAGGCAACATTGGCTGAGAGTCAGGGACGGGTCTCCAGTCCATCACAGGTAATGAGAACAACTGAACACCCAAGATATTTGATCCATTTCAAATCAGCTTTTCAACTTTTAATGTATCCACATAAAAGGATTCTTGCTGTTTGCTCTGCTCAGAGCCTTGAGCGTTTTTGTCAATGTCACCATGTTTATAAACAACGACTCTTTTAGCCGAACAGCAAAGGGTTTAACTGAAAACATTTATGGGTGAATACGCCCAAAATAACAAAGTGCTTATGTTGAATGAGGCCTGTGTGGTGGGAATGAAAAATCCCAGTAATCCTTGAGACCACTGAGCGATTTGATCCTTGCCAAAAAAAATGTTGTATTTTCCGAAACACAGAGTCAATTTCACAGCGAGCCCGTGGAATACGCGATGAGGGCCGTGCTACTGACGTACGACCCGAGCAAAGATGATGACACCGGCAGTTAAAATTTTAATGGGAAGTCTCAATTTAAGCAGAGTTATTTATAATCAGATGGAGTCTAAGGTGAGGACTGTGCTTTATCATTTCATTTCTTCATTAGTAGAGTCTGGAGGGGTTTTTTTGGGGAGGAAAAATCCTGAAATAATATTAGTCTTTGACTCAACATCTGTACCCTCGTAGCTCTCTCTCTCTACATAGAGCTATGTAGGTCAATTCTAATCCACACCTGACTGGGTAACAATGTTTAATCTCCGATGGTGATTGCTGCTGCCCCGGAGATTGTTGCACCATTAGAGGTGTCAATGTACTGTAACTACAAAGTCACACACTCTTCTCTATCTTTAGTGAAGTGACTTGAGCAGAAAACTTCAAAGTGGAACTGCAGTAAAACTGTTTATGCAACTGGAAAGTTCCTGAAGGCAACAGCTGCGGAATAAGCACAGAGTCGCTGTCAAGTATGCAGAACGTCGCCGTCACACTTCAGCATATCATTTCTCGGTGCCCAAGTTAAAAGAGAGCACAAGTCCATTTTTAGAAAAATGCTTATTAGAAAAAGTTGTGTCTTGAGTTGGCCTCAGCTTTTGAACTGTTATTTGCATTAAGTGAACCACTATTGAAATAAAGACTTAGTAAGTTTTACATAAGGTTCGTGAAAATGTTACAAACAATTGTGGCAGAATGCTGTTTCATATCTTTTTACACCCACATAGCGTTTGTTTAAAATGTTGAGTTCATCATGTTGCAGGGTCATGTCAGTATACAAACGTTTTAACATTCATTATTTTTCATTTTATATTTACCATAACACCAAAGCCTCTCCGCAGCCTGGTGTACCGCCTGCAACCCAAGTTCCAATCAAATTCCTGGTTCTCATATAAAACCATTATGGCTTACGGTAAGTGGAGAAGCTCCAGCTTAGATCATGATACAAAGCCCTCCCAAGGTGACGAAAAAACTGAAAATTTAACAACAAATGTACTGAAAATATCTTCAAAAAGCAAATGCTCAAGGCTTCCCATGTGCCTTTGGTTTCTCCATGGCTTTGCCGTCAACAAGGAGTACAACATAAGAAGACACTTAGCTGTTACTATTTCAATAAATAAGTGCTAAATATATAATGAAATAGTAATGGACGGGCCCACAGGTTAGACATTTTCCTGAAAATATGCCCCCTGTTAGGACTTTATTGAAAAGACCCTGGTCTAGTCCTAGCTAGTGACATCTGATTTTTTATATGACGTCGATACTAAAATTGTTATTGGAGTAATAAAGGAAAGCCTTATCTTGGCTCCAATATGGTTTGGCATTAGGGTCTTATCTTAACTGGTCGGACTTGTCAACGTAGAAGGTTGAAAAAGAAGACTTTCGGAAATAGGATCATTGCAAAATGTATACACGTTTGAACTGTTCATTAGAGTCTCTGTGATGAGTCCCTGACAGATTACAGATAATACATCTGAAGTCAGGATACTTTCATGTGCAGAATTAAGACTTGTAATCTATCTTGTCTTGTATATCCATGAGAAGAGAAACCTGGATTGTTCGGTTGGTTGCACAGAAAAACCTGTTAAGATAAAGTAGACAGAGAATTTGTTGAGTTTAAATACAGCTTTTAGTGGTCACAAACCTGTTTAAGATAAATGTGTTTCGTCTCTAACTGAAGAGGTTGAAGCAGAAACGGGTCAATACCTGATGAATTTGGCTCGAGAGCAGGAGAGACAGGGACAGGAACTAAAGAGTTCAGACCAGTGCCTGGTCAATTCAAGGAGGGGCGTACGTGGAGAGCATCATATGTGAACATCTGTCAGGTGGATTGATTACTGATTGGGTGAGTAGATGTGATCAGGTGAGCTGACAAGTAAGGAAACTTACCTGGTGGAGACTGATGCTGCACAACAGTTGATTATTATTATTTATATTATGTTATTATATTATTATTTCCATATGACTTATTACTTAGTAGCCATATTTGACTGTTTTTTGTCTGTGATTTTTATGCATCACTGCATAGTGCATTGTGGGTGATTCATAGCTCTGGAGTTGTTCACTTGATCCCTCCGCCTTCAAGGGTGGATCCCCCCAAGTTCACTTGAGATGTTCTGAGAAATGAAACAACCCTTAAGATGGCAGCTAGAATCCCGGAGAGGTGCTCAGGCCAAGTGAGCAAGGCCACATAAACCGAGTGTTGACACGCAGCCTGAGTGGTGGGACTTATCGACACAAGTGTTCAGGGACTTCACAGGGGTCTCAAGTCATCCCTTACCAGGGTCACTGGTCGACATAAAGAAATGTGCTAAATTGAAAGAATAGAAAATATAAAATGTACACATTTTAAGAACTTCATTCAAGAATATGTACTTTTTTATGTATCTTATCTTCAGCGACTACGATCAAGGGTCAGCTTGATTTGTCAAAGGTCACTGACGACACGAAAATCGAATCTTTCCATTTCTCATTCCTGAGAGACGACCAGATGCAGGATTGAAGGATGTTATGTGTTGCTGATTTGCCCTTTTTCCCTCCTTTAGTCCATTTCCTCTCAAACCACTCGAGCAGATTACTTTATACTTATCTCACTAAGTACTACATATGTACAGGAATACAAAGATTCTGGCTTGTATTACATCCCATAATGCACTGGAATTGGATTTCAGAACAAGATTTTGAGGTGAGAGACCATTAAATCTGTGGATATATTCACGTGAAGGGCACACTTTAGAAGCAAGAAGCACTTGAATGCACCAGCGACGAGTGAAGTGCTTCACAAAGTTGTGAAGCAAAATATACATTTTCGTTCGATTGTTCAGTTAAATACAAGAAATAGTCGGACAAACGGTGCTTGAGGCAAACATTCTAATTCAGTGAAAGCCACGATAAAGCCTGGAATTAACATGAATAAAATCCTGAATCATCAGAGCTCGTTCTCATTCTGAGAGTCAGAACTAGTGGAAGGGCTGAAGGGGGAAGTGGGAGAAACAAGAATAGCTCTATTGTAATAAAAGTGCTGAACACTCAACACTTTTTAATAACAGACATGACAAGAATGATTGAACCCTTCAACATATATTGAGCGCAGCAATTCAAGGCAACATCTGCCGCTTAGATTACATCTTCTAAATATAGCAGAAACATTTGTCCATCGCAGGCTCGCGATCTCTACTGACACCTTCAGGCGCCTTATATTGATCCATCCAGTATCTTATCAAAGCTCAGCTCAGTCTTGTAAGAAACGCCTCAAAACAACCCAGCGAATTCTCCCGGGGGAATATCAAGACATTCCCAAGTCACCTGTGGGATATGATTATTCTGTGTGTGCCGGGCCTGCCCTGGGGTATCCTCCCTTTTGGACCCTAACTAAGGATAGTTATGAAGCTTCATGAAGCAGTGTCTTTATTTTCAGAGCCCACTAGATGGATCTATAATCTTTTTGCTCTAAACAGCTATCCTAATGAAACCCTATTCATTTTGAAACTAAGGGCGCCACCTATTGGGTCTCAAAACAATGACACTGCTTCATGAAGCTTCATCAACACATCACTGCTCTGGAGGGGTCCAGGGGGCAAATTTTAGGTCATTTTTTCTATTAAGATGAGCAGCAGTTCTACACCGAGTCTCTCACAGATGACTAAGCTCACAAAATAGAATATCATAGAATAGATCTACAAGGTGGTACTGATTGAGTGACAATAGGGTTATTATGTGGGTGAATGTGTGTCTTTGTCTTGTTCTTCACTACTTAAAGATCCCAAACAAGAAATCACTGAATGCTTATAAAACTTTCATCATATTGGCAACGCCATCACCCAATATCAACACTTACTCAGAAGAAATTGCGCTCACATTTCCTTCTGTCTCAACTGCCGCATGAAAACATAAAAGGAAATGAAGAATTGTAGCTATTTTGATTCTAAAGCAATTCTCTTTGAATACAGTGTTCGACAAGGGTGTCATAACGCAAACATAGAAGCAGTGAAGTGGTATTTAATGACGTGTTTGAATGCACCGACACTCAGAGCAGATAGATTGACGTGCACTTTGTTTGTCTCGAGAGTAAAGGTAAATGCCAGCATTAGCAGTGGAAGAAAGTTGTACCTACTTTCTATATCTAGCTCTTAAGATTATGGAAGAAAAAAAAAGAAGCCTAAACAAAATCGAGTCCTGCTTCGTGACCAGCTCATTTCCAATTCAGCTCATGGATCATTATTCTTCAGGCCTGACAGAGGAACAAGTGGTTTGTGGTGAATTAAGATGGGCTTTGGCCCCCGCTCTGCACTTCTCTCGCAGCTCTGCCAGCTTCCTCAGGACCTGGTTATGCTGCCACCTGAGGTGTCACTGCACGAGCGCCACATTGCAATCTGTTCTGATGTGCCCAAGGCCTTTTTAGAACAGTGCTGCATAAGTAAATGGCTCACTTTGCAACTCAGCCCCGGCATTGAATCGGAATACTACAGCAGATGTGATTTCTGGTCATCGCCGACTGCATGTAAACAACAATCAGAGGTGACGAGAGGGACGACGACGTGAGGAGTTTGAAGATTCATCCTGAGCTGGAAGACTTCTGAGGGATTGGTCCTGCATTTATGTTGTTGTTTTTTTTCACTTAAATACCCACCATTTCATAGCGAATGCCAGAGTGATGAGAGAGAAAAGGTTGTTTTTAAACATGTTATCAACGTTTGATTGAAGCTTGTCATGTCTGTGATCTACCTTCTCCTGAGACGTATGATTGGTTGTCCTGTACATCAATCAGACGCTGGTGTGTTCAGTAACCGGCGTCTGAGGAGCGTGCTGGGCCGTCGGTCCCTGGTGCACAATTATCTATTCTACGTTTCAGAAGCGTCCGAGGTTCTGAAGATTCTTTAGGTTTATTTCATCTTCAATATAATGACCCCATTTAACTTTCATGCATGTCAATTGAAGAAAGTCTTTCACTAAAAATGCTAACTTACTGCACTTCCAGATAACCACAAAAAACTACTAGTTAAACCATGAAGAAAAAAAAGTATGTGACATTGATTCATCAAAATTGATTTGATTGAAAGGTTCAGTAAATGATGTAGTGCAGCCCTCAAGGATGAAAAGACTATTCAAATATTTCAAATGAAATTAAAGAGTATCTGGAGACATACTTTGAGCGTGGCTCCTGGAATATGTGTAACCGAACACCCTGCTACAGGCTGTGTGTTTCCTGTACGACTGGTGTTAGAGTTTGATCAGGAGAACCAGGGAATTGGCGGCTCTCTGTCACTAATTCTGTTTACTGACACAAAATTTCTTGGTACAGTAGGTGTTGGCGGGTCACAGTTTTACGGGCTCAGGATGTGGTCACTGCCTTTATTTCTCTTAAAACCAATTTCCTGCCTAAACTGCACATAGAGGGCGACGGAGGACACTGGACAACTCATAAAAAATCGTCTCTTCTTTATTTTTAAGGTTAAAAATTTAGTTTTTATTAACATGAGTTAAACATGTGAAAAATAAGCCAACCAGAAAAATCAGACCTTAAGTCATAATTTCAAGGAAATAGCAATTTATATATATATTGTAATTTAATCAGAATTGTCATAATCTTTGAAGAATCTAATGAAACTACAAATCAATGTACAAATTAATTAAATCCAACTCATTATAACCAACCTGAACTACCCTCAACCATGATTTACACCAAATCATTAGCACCAAACACCACCAACTTCAATCAAATTAACTCTAGCGCAACAAACTTAAAAACTGAAATGTTTACGTCTCAATCAAACAAAATACATAGTTTAAACTCAATCTTTCTAATACAGTTAGTGGCCAAAGTGATCAAATACAGACACCCACCGAAATAATCCAAATCGATAGACCATCACCACATGAGTCAACTTCATTAGGCTGTTGCGACCAAAAGCAAAACAGAAGGGATTAAAAATCGATGTAAAATCGACAGAATAAGGTGGTAATCTTTGAGTTAGGGATTTGATTCTGCCCTGGGTGGAGGAATTCCTGTATCTCACGGTATTGTTCACGAGTGAGAGGGTGAGGTTTTACACAACCTTCAGGGGATTGCATTGAAATGTTTCATAATGACTTAAAATGGAAAACAAACGGTGAATTTCCAGATCATTGTACATCGTTTTCATGCCAGGATGTGGAGTTTCTGCTGCGTCACTTGAAAATGTGACATTTTAAACTGTTATGACAAGGAAACTTAATTACGGCGCAACAATAATGTTTGTATTAGGAAAGATGTGCGTGAACAATCCTGTTATCACTCTATTACACAGAGAGAAACAGACGTCGTTTTCATGAACCTTCCAGCGTTCATTCCCCGGCAGAAGGATTTGATGTCATTATTTAAATTGGAAAAGATAAAACTCTCACTTCATGGTGCTGTGAAAACTGTGAGAGACTCTCACCGTTGTTTGATAAGAGTTCACACTTTAGTTTATGCATTTATTGCGTTCTATTTTGATATGATGGGTGTTAAACAAACCTAAGAAATGTAACACATAAGAACGACTTATTCCAACCTGTATTCTTATCAAAGAAAACAGTCCTTCAGTGTTTGTTTTCTGTATTTTCCCAAAGATACTTTTGAAATATCTGAAAAAGTTCAGTTTGTAGAATTGTCAGTCAAATATCCTAGAGTAAGAAGGTGTTGCTGGAGTCTGTGCTCTAGATGAATCCTGACAATGACACCACCATGTTGAACTGTGATGGGTTTTATTCAGAGCAGAACACACGACTACTACTGCCAGTGGACTCTAGAAGAGAAATCAAGTCTGAATAAATATTCATCGGAGTCAACGCTCTGCCTGACAAAGAGTTCAAGCATGTTTGGTCCTCCACTTTGAAGACACGAGGGAAATAAATCCTATGTTTCTGTTTCAATTGATTAATATTCATTTATTGGTCTGCGATCCTGGCCCGGATCGCACCCTTCAACCTTCACGAGGGATGCTGTGCTATAGCAGAGATGTCCAACTCAATCACACTGAGGCCAATGGAGAAAATACAGTCCAGGTCAAACTGTATTAACATTTATTGAACTTATACCATTGTTGTTATGAGGGCTTCAACATTTGCTCGGCATCATGGGACTTGACGTGTGAGCGGTGAAACTCTCACCACCATTCACTGGTAGACCATTAATGGAAGAAGAAGACGAATAAACCAGACTGAGTTTGCACCAGCAGAAAGTTGATAGTCATTTTCATAAATACTTGGTCAACAAATTGTCGCATCTCGAGTAGAAGATCCAACATATTAGTTGCGATCTGGATCAGCAGAGGTCTTCAAGGTCTGAGTCATTTTTTTGAATGTCTTTAAGAATGTTTTAAATTATTAAAAGAGACAGTTTTGCTTGATAGATCGTTCAAGGTTTTGTTTTTTTGGTCGGCATTCAAAGGTCCACGAGCTGAATTACAAAATCTCTCGTCTTATCCACATTTTATTTTTTGTAAAGTCCGCTGAGGAACTTAAGAGACAGATGAACAGATTTTAATGTCATTTTCAGGATATGTTGATATTTGGAACATACTCTTTTATTTTGCTTGTGTTCTGAACGACTCTAAATCCACAGATCTTTCAAACAATTTTTCTCTGTCTATCATGGTTAGCGTCAGCTCGAACAACTCTTCTTCGCCTACTGTGTGTTAGAATTCCTCTTTGCTCTTGCCACCTGCTTTCTGGTTAATCTTATATAATATCAATGATATTAATGCCAAAAAAACATTGAATATATAAATAAGGCAAATATTGGGTCATCATTTAATCAGATGGTACACTTGTTAAGAACCGTGTCCAAACAGGAAGTACACAAGCAAATTATTCTTTCAAATGTATATATAGTTATTTATATATGTATGTATATATATAGATATACAGTATATATGTTTATTTTTTACTGTGCACTTTTGTTGGGGGTACAAAGTAAGAATTTCATGGTACATAGTACCTATGACAATAAACGCTTTGAATCTTGAATCTTGAACAGCGTCTCTGTCTTCACACAGCTTTTCAACATTGAGGCCTAAATTCTCCTAGAGCACCTTTTTCTCTCAGATGTTCGAACTGGGCTCAGCGTCGCACAAAAAAGGAAGCTGGCACCGAGATGAACACGTCCATGTGTAGAACAATGCGTCTCACTGAGCGTGCCCACCAGACAATTGTCCATATATTCCGAGAAGATCATTTGCATGGCTCACAAACCCCGGCATTGTTCCTCCTGATGAGACGTTATAGATGAGCTGTGAAGAAGCCAGGGGAGATCAGAGTCGCACAGATCTCGTGTTGAAAGGTGTTGCATCATTGGAGGCACAGCTTGAGATCTGCTCGGGGATTCCTAAAATTGAGGTCACTCTGAAACTAGTCAAACTGGTCATAAGTAGATCTGCAGGGACAGTGTTGGATATGTGCTTTAGCAGTTTGTTTTTTACAGCAAATATAAAGATACATTTGAAGGGGAAAAACCTTAAATTAGTAATTAGTGTAGCGACCCAGGTGCAGCATATACTTTTTAAAAATATGTGTGAAGAGCTGCAGTTCATTGGGTGTCCACTTGAGGCAGAAAACTTCAACAGCTTTATAAAACATGTTTTATACCCTCCAGAATGACTCCTATAATTAAAATATGAATTCCATTATCAGCAAACATTGTAGTGGGATATTTTTTCCAATATTTCCCTCTTCCGCTAATAATCCCATATATAATTTTCTATAAATCACCTTCACATCCCAACTGCAATTAATAAATATGAAATCAAAGTCAGAGGAGAAACAAAACAACTACTAAAAATAACTTCCTGCACTCCCGCTTAAAGGGAGAGGGGTTGGAAATCCCCTGCCGTACCTTTAAGTTTTCGTTTCCATTATTGAAGCTGATTAAACAACAGTGTATCGAGGCCATTCGTGTTTGACTGACGTCTTTTAGATGGATGTTTGCTTGCCGGGTTCCTCAGTGGGGAAGCTTTTAGAGGGACCAGTTCAGCTCCACAGACTGTTCCGGTGGGAGCTGAGCGGAGCCTCGCTGTGATGTGAATGCTAATTCCGAGGAATATTCATTTCTGCAATCTTGTACTCTCGGCTGCTAATGTATTCACTGCTGTAAATACCTTAAGGAGAAGCAACAGTGCCGCTGAATAATGCAACATTGACAACTGTGTGTGCGTGTCTGTTAGAGCGAGCAGTCTTGTGAAAGAGTGATTTTTTTTTAATGCACTCGTTTTATTTGTTTAACAAGTTTGTGTCGAGTAGTGTTATGACAAAGGTACAAAGAAAAGATGTTTTAAGGGTAACACTACTTACTATAAGTTTGACTCTCGCCCTCAGCAGAACATTTGTTTCCTCCTCTTCTCCTGCCTACTTTAAAGGATCATAATGAGCTTTTCTATGAAGATGTTGATTTTTGTTTTCAGTTGAAACCAATGTAAAATGTCATTAAGGGAATTAACTGCTTTGTTGATGGATTGAGAATGATCCATTTCTAGTGGCGTCAGAGACACAGAAAAAACAAAGGCTTTAAACCGAAGAGTATTTAGAAAGAAAACACAATATGTCTTTTTTGTCACCAAGGTTTTTTAGCAGATAAAGAGAAACAATAAAAAGGTCATCATCTTGACAATGTGTTTACCCTTTTCATGAGAAATCATTTTTGTGTGTGTCTGTGGCACTAACGCGTTAAAGGATAAAGCTATCTTATCTTATCTTATCTTCCCAAATTCACATCACTTCATCTATTCTAAAGTATCAATGGTTACATTGTGTTCAAAATCCCTAACAAAACCACAAGAAAATAGTGTATTTATTCAAAATTATTCATCAATACAGTTGCTTAAAAGGAAGTTGATGGAAAAATGGACCACTAAACACCTTCCTGTCTACTGCCTACACTGGGAGATATTTACCTGGAGTGTCTCCTGCCTGTATAGCATGTTAGCCTTTTAGCTTCCGCTACAAAAAAGCTAAAAATATAGACTTCCAAACAATTCCTCGTGTCAAGGCTATATTACAAGAGGTACATTACAGACGAGAACCACCGAGGTATTTGGATTTATTTAAGTGTCTTTTTGGATGAAGAAAACGGACATACGCGACCCTCAAATGAACAGATATTTTTTCCTATACTGTAAGTCTAAAAAGGAACGAGTTATTCTAAAAATAATCTCAACCCTTAGTCAACATGCGAGTGAGTAAAAAATCAGTGAAATGTTTTATTATGATCTATCTTTAGTCCTTCATTATCAACACAAGATCAAAATTCACTCTTCTCTTATTAGAAGCCTCTGTATATAATTGTTGTGAAACAATATGACAGTAATTTTTTTTTAAACACTTGTGTTTATATATATATATATATGTCATATAAACATGAGCATTCATCTACTTTGATTGTGAGCCAACCCTTCTGCAGACCACAAAGAATGACTCACTTAACCGGCCATACCTGGGCCTTGAATTTGACACACATGCTCTACACCAGTCGTTCCCAAACTTTGTTAATGTCTGCATTATACTCATATACCGGGCTACAGATAAAACTAACATCAAAAGGCATGACCTGGAAAAAACCTTTGAGTGCATACAAATACATCACCATAATGCTGAGTCAGCAAAGGCCTCAGGCTGGTTTCTCAACAACAAGATATAGAGTTTGTGTCACAATCTCTTTCACTACTTCTACTACTATTTTTTAAGTAAGCTTGACCGAAATAGTGTTTTGACATGTCGAGAGCCACAGACTTATATGACATTCGAGAAAATCCAGTAGTTTTTTTTTTCCAAAATATAATAATAATCCATAGAACAAAAAAAGATTAATCATTTATTTTCTCTTTCTCTGCGGTCCAGTATCAAATGCCTAATGGACCAGTACCAGTCCCCGGACCGGTAGCAGGAAAAATGTACTATTAATAAAATCTAAAGATCAGCTGATATTTCGGGCAGGGTTTAAGCTCTGTCTATCTTTTTTTTCTTCTGTCAAACACCAACCCTTTGCTCAGCGTCGACTAAATCTCTGAGGGGAATGATAGAAGGATCATTCAACAAACACATAACATGGAGCGAGAGAATTCTTCAGTGGAAGTGAGAGAGCAAGGATCTCAATTGACCTGATGACTGCAGCGCTGCAGAGTCTAAAGTGGCGAGGACGAGGGTCGGTCGCCGCGAGCCTTATTTTCCGCACCATGGCACTAAAAAAGAAAGTTGGTCACGGAGCAAGTTCTGTTTTCCCCACTGGTCTAATCCAGTCGGCGTTCTTACATATAACATGAGGGAGCACAAGGGTTCCAGCAGACGTGTAGGAAGAACGATTACGTGCTCGGATGTTTGCGAAAATGAATGTGGAGACTCTGCAGCGATCATCTCTCTCTCATCTGTCTGTGACAACACCTACTGTTATTACAGTTGCGCCAGCTTCATCTTCTCCGGCTGCCGCTGCAGCCAAGGTGATTTCCAGTGAAGGCTCCTTGACAAAACACTTTCCAATAACACATCTGCAAAAACACATCAGCGCGGAGGACAGGTTAACATCCTGCCTGTGGCCCGCAAACATCTGTCAGAAGGGTTTTCTCAGCGCTGCCATTACCTGAGATGAGGCATTAAAAAAATGATGGAAATTATTACATTTTTCACCGTATTTATTCTCACCGTGTATGATCCATTCCTGAAGTCTCCACCTCCAAGGGACTCGTTGTATGAACAAAGCAGGGCGTGATTACAGGAGGAGGAGTGAAGACCATTTTTACGTCACCTATTATAATGGACTCTGCTCTTGTAACCTCTCCTTCGCAGAGATTTCAGACGAGGGAGAACTTTATAAAGTAATAAGTTCAAAACATGGTCATGATGAGGGACTTACTGCATCTTGGAGAGGAAGACTTCAACATTTGAAACATGAGAGTTGGAGTTTCACATTAGTTCCCCTTTAAAATAAAAACAGAAATAGAATCGAGTGAATTTTTAAAGCTTTTCTTGAAAGTTCACCTACAGATTTAATGATTAACAATGTTTTAAATTTTGTTTATCATTATTTGTATTTATTTATTGCGACATGAAATAGTTGCAATTACATTTCATTATATGTAGTTCATCTGCTTAGAGTTTAATCAGGGTCTTTATAAAACACAAAAATACATCATATTATAATTAAATTGAATGACATTTAAAACTTTTGACATCTATTTTGACATCACATTGTTGAACTCATTGCTCTCCACATATCAATCACTTACCTACTTACTTCTACACAACAGCAACGGCTTACTGAGGAGTGATTGTTGAAATAGTTTTTTGAAGTCAATTTCTGCTCCTTTACCTTCTCCTTACAAAGGTTGCTTCCCGCTGATAGATCTCAGAAGAGGCGACTGTGAGCCAAAAGATTGGTGGGGATAAAAAAAAATGGTATCGACTTCCACAGCTGGACCTCTTTCTTTTATTGTTGTATTTCAAGGAAATTGAAACTTATTTTTAGTTTAAAGGTAGAAAATAATCTATGGAATGTTTCCATCTAATTTCAAGCTGTGCTTCACCAATAGGTCAGGCGAGATATTTGAATAAGAACACGAGCCTGGGTGGATAATATGAAGACATTGATAGAGAGTTTTGGTTGCTGTTGGTTGGTTTGATGACGCTTCTAGTGAGGAGATGAATTAAAGCCAAAGCATTGACTAATGTATTCACTCGTACTCTACACACTATTTTGCAAGACACACGTGATTACGTCTTCAATTCTGGCCAAGCTATAGCAGTGCAAAGAGATCCTCTAAAAAGGCAGAGTGGGTTTATCCTCTTTAAGCACCAGCCTTATGTCACAATTGACTTCCTCGTCATCGCTCTTTTTTTCTTAAACACCTCCTGGCGCATTTCCTCATCCTTTCATTCCTCTCCACCCGTGGAGATGCGAAATAAGAGCAGCCGCGCCACAAATGTCTCTCGGTGCACAAACACATGTACAAAGATTTACATCGTCTTAACTCACATCATCAACCAGTGTTTTCAGTGAAAGATCATTTCTGCTCTTTCCACTCAGCATGACCTGAATGTTAACATCAAACCTCCCACGACAATGTGTCCTTTGAGTTTCTGCATTAATCCTTTTTTCGGATGAATCAACAGATTTAAGTCCACTAAGAGACACAAAAGAGAGAATCTGTGCCATTTTTTTTGCAACATCCCTGCAGCTCAAACATGGACAGAACAGAGCTCAGAGCTCGACATCATTAGAACATCAACCATCTCAACGTGCTCCGGAGAACCAGCAGCTCAAGAACACATGATGGATCAGTGTCATTAAAATATATTTATATACTTTTGAGAGATTGTGTGAGCTCACAGCCACATACAGGACGTGCCGCACAAAGACGTGGATCACTTGTTTTCATTTTGCATCGGCGTAAATAATACATGGGGCTAACATTAGTGAGTCAGCAGTGCGTCTACTGCCCCCTTCAGGAGCGTTTTGGTGAGAGTTGACTCTGACTGCCAAGTAGGCAGAGAGCTTATAAAAAGAGGTTTTTTATACCTATAAGTCCTGTCAACAGCATGTGAAAATAATTAGATTAAAATGATAAGGAAAGAGAATCAATTGTGGAGTACCTCAGGGCTCAGTACTGGGGCCCAAATGGTTTAGGTAAAACACATATCACGTTAGCACAAGTACTACATGACCTGTTTTAATTAATCAACAGGAATGATAGGATCTGATCTAATAGAGAGACAAACCCTGAAGGTAACAATAGTAGCCCAAAACTATTCTATAATCCAAATCTGATTTAGACTCAATTGTTTGTGGGTTTTGTTTGTCTGTTAATTTATTAGATATGTTTGTCTTATTTTATATCTGTATTTTATGTTTGTAGAGTTTGGAACAAATCCTTGTTACTTATATAATTAAAGATATATAAATGATAACGTTTGTTGTGATGATCTTAATCCTTAACAATCTGACATTGTGTTTGCTTAAATTACACTGTGACAAATGAGCATTCCAAAAAAAGAAAAGTGTAAAAAGCGAATAAAAGGAAGAAAATGATTGCATTAATTTCTTTTTTTAATGTCAAATGAGAAGCAAAAGGAAAGTTGAAGATGTAAACGTGAACAACAATATGTAAATGCAAAAAGACTTTTGAAATAAACTGTTACATTGATGATAAACAAGTCTAATGTTTGTGTTTATCTCTCAGTATTGTCGAGTCTCACCGATCAGCATCTTGTAATGTCGCACAAAAACCTGAAGACCTTCGGTTACATGAAGAATACATCATCTCATTTCAGATCCGGTGCGTGTTTGATCACAGCCGACGTGAAACCCTAAGGACTCGAATCCGAACTCGTTCTTCACACTGGATGGTGAAGTTTGTGTAGTCACTTCAAACAGCAACCTTTGTTCGTAGACAGTTGTTGAATTATACAACACAGAGCGTCGACTCTGCCTTTATCTTTATCGCACTATGAGTAATATCAGATTGTCCATGTGTGTGGACGGAACAATTCAGATGGACATGAACACATCACAGGTTGAGTTGCACTAGATTTGGACTCAAACCAGAATCCAGGTAGTGGTTTGAAGAAGCTTCATGATGCTTTTTGATCCATAATCGCGGGATTTTATTAATTTTGGTCAAACCTCAAATCATTGTAAACCAACGGCAACATCTACTGAGCTCAGTGGTATCCTAGTTTTCTTAAAGGAAGGCAGATATTGAAATTTCTAACTTTTTTGTGCCATTGAAATACATTTCAATTATTCTTACCAGTCCTTAAATATTTGTTCAGGCTTTTCCTTGATTTTATGGAACTCCTGTGTTGTTCTCAGTGTTATCTTGACCTTTTAAGTAAATACTTTATTGAATATTGTTTTTATGGTTTAAGCGCTTTGTGACCCTGGTCTGGAAAAGCGCTATATAAATGCAAATTACTTACTAAACTTACTTACTTAAAGACCCAATCTGAAGGATTAAAAAGGCGAATCTGTCTCCCCCTTGTGTCTGGATAGTATAACTTCAATGTCGTGAATTTCACTCACAATTTTCTGCATGCAAATGTGTTCACCAAACGAGATAAAGTCTCTTTATTCAAAAGTTTCCTTTTTTATCTTGCTGGTAATTCACAAGGGAAAAACGGTTCTTAATTAAGAAAGCAGCCACCTGGGTGTCTTTTTTTTTCTACTACGAGAAAGAATTTGACTCCCAAAAGTACCACATTTAACAGAAGAGGGAGAACGTGATAAATGATGGAATTAAAGTGTGTGAGGAACCTCGGACGAGGGCGATGAGATTTCACAGTCTGGTTTCATCGTGACTCGATTGTAATGGAGACGCTTCGCTCAATCAGCTTTGATTAACGTTGATTGCAATTAACTTAAAAGTTAACGAAAAGGCTCTGAAACATGTTGAGAAAATACTGCCACGAGTTCAACCGCGTCTCAGATGGATTCTGACGGAACTCCAGCAGGGGTCAGCACCAGCTGGTGAAGGGGAGAGAATCAAACGATAATATATACGCCAGGAAGTGAAAAGCTGCTGAAATAATTTCTCTCTAACGCTCGACAACCATCGCCTGGTTGTACCATCCTGGCACCATCTTGGGTTAATGTGCAAAATCAGCTCTGATGTTGAACTCATGACGTCTGTGAGTTTGAAGTGTTATTGCGTTTGGCAGCAGAACGTACTGAACATTTCTAACTGGCTTTTTAAAATATGTCTGCAGCACAGCTCACTGGATATTTGCCCAAACTGTTGAATCAAACTTTCCCCCGCATTCTATTAATGCAGCCGACAAAATCTTTGCCTGGAAACTGATTTACCTGCTTATAAATCAGACGCCATATGGACGGGATTATGGTCTGGCAATGAGTTTGCAGGCCTGGGTCAGAACCAGGGTTTGGATCGCGTCCCAATTTTGCCATCATTCTGCTATTTATTTTCCCCGTTTAGAGAATCAAGTCCGTGTTAAAAGGGGTTCAGTCAGAGTGTAGTCATTTATTTCTGTGGTTTTTAAAAAGAGGAAGCTCACTGATAGTATTCTTTATTGTGATGACATTAGTGTGGTATCAACAGTAACAAGTCATTACTTAATTATTGATTAATATACAGTCACTGAAAAAAATATGAGCCATTTTTTTTCTTCTTCAAGCAATGGTTGGCAGGTCATTTCAATCTCAGCTTTCCACACTTTTATTTATGTTTCTATTCATTTTAAATGTGTGTTTCACAGTTAAAAACACAATAAAGTAGTAATCAAAAGTAGTAGGTAAACAGTTGTGTATCAGTTATGGAGCAATGAGGTTAAAAAAACTGCTTGAGAACTTGGCTCCTGCAAGGGTTTGAGTGACGTCATCTGCTTGTCTGTGATGTAACATAGAAACAGTCTTTTTAATATCCACAAACAGGTAGATGTTAATAAATGTTTATTTTCGAAAATAAAATGCTAAATATTGTATCAATAGAATCATTAACAATTGAATAATAAAATGAAAAATGTGCATTTTCATTTAATGTGTTAGGTTTTTATGCAGGACATGGGGGGGAAAGAAAGGGTAGGATTTAAACCCAAACACACATTCTGTTATTTTGTGACAATTAAATTAACATTTTTGATCCTCGAGATTTGTATACATGTTCAGGGGCTAGTGAAATTGCTCATAATAATCACATTGATCGAAAATGATCATAATAATTATATTTCAAAAAGGGGTTTTGTAGAACTTGTTTTGGGTGTGATCTGTTTGGCAACAAATACTGCTTAAACCTGGTAAGAAAGTGAAAAAACGGGTCCTCTGCCTCCATCTACTGGACAGATTATGTACTTTTCCTAAATGTCGAAATAGCTCGAGGGTTTATTTTTAGAATACACGGGGCAGTACTTGAATGATTTAACATTGATGATTTATTATTATTGATCAATATTAAAGCGACACATTTCAAGCCAATTAAATATTTGGGACTTCAAAAAAGTTGCCAAAACATAGATTGATTGAATAGTGACTCTTTTGCCAGTCTTTTAAAAAGTTGTAAATCAAAAAGAACCATCAGTTTACGCTGTCACAGGCATTTCTAGCACTAAATAGGACTATTTTAATGAATCATTCATGCTTGGAATCAAAGGGGAATAAAGAGAGAAATGTGATGTTCTAGGTAGTGATGGGCTGGTGAAGCTTCATGAAGCAGTGTCATGTTGTTTAGAGGTCAGTAGGTGGCGCCATCACTTTAAAAATGATTAGAACGTTTGTTGAAAACAAAGGAAACTAGTGCAGAGACCGCCATCTAGTGGACTCTGAAAATAATGACACTGCATCAGGGTTCAAGGTTCATCAGTCCATCACTAGTTGTAGGTTCTATTGAAACAAACACTGCTCACTGTGCAAAGTTTTTTGTTTAGGATTCAGCAGCAACACTCAAGGACAGCACTGATGAATGTCCCGCTGTATAAGACAATGTGAATTCCTCTCAGTGTTTTGGAGGACATCCAAAAACTACCTGCCGAGCTGAAGGAGATAATAAACATTTCCTCTAATAATAAAGACCATATAGTTTTTGTGCTGTCCACACTGGCCAGCCTCGACCAGACAAGTGTACTTTAAGAGAACTTAACACCATGTCACGTTAGTCAGCCTTAACATAAGGACCTGAATTCAAACTTGAAAAATGTTTTCACTGAAATGATGGAGAGCTCTTGTCCACTGAGATCACAAGGAAAGACACCAGATCCACTGTCGTGTTGTGTGTGTGCGCCTTGGTTTGGATGTTAAATCAACAATGACGACGGTAATTTGATAGATGTGGTTTATTTTTCTGTAGATGCTCACAATCAGGTGCATTTAAGTGCATTTAATACCCAGACAGAAGAGGTTAAAACAAACAGGAAAGACAATCACAACTCATACAGGACGTCGGGTACAAAAGAAGAAAATATATAACATTTATTCAGAAAGAATAAATATGAAGTCTCGGACAAACACGAAAATGTAAACAGCTTAAAATTGTTTAAAAAGCTGGTCACTAAGATTAAAAAACGGTAGAATAGATAAAGACTTTCAGGTCTATTGGATTAAAATAAGTCAGTTACAAAAAAAAAAGATAAACAAACCAACACTGGTAACAGAGGAGACATGAAACCCAAACTACAGACCTCATGTGTAGCTTTAACACAGATCACTGTTGATCAAGATAATCCTTCATCTAACCCGGTTAAACCCTAAAACCTCAGGGCCAGCAGAAGGTGCTGTGCCAATACTGTCTAGCATTGGTCAGTACCATGCTACCACACCCTTGCATGGACGACACAAAAACACCGTCAGAGTGATACACTCGACGAGGAACATACATGAAGCACCGAGCGGTCGCACCTTTGTGATCCCCAGCCCTGATCAAACCACTAGTAACTAGTAGTGTCAACTCAGATAGTCGTATTTACAGGAGGTTAGCAGCGCTCTATGCAAAAAGGAGGCGGTTTTAGAAAAGGTGCGTCGTGGATCGACTGAAGTTGCTGGTGGAGGATCGACTGAAGGTGTGGTACTTCCTCTCAAACATAGAACTCAAGTTGACCATGGATGGAGAGTGTCGCATCTGGAAGAGAGGAAAGAGTGTCAAGAGAAGCATGACTGGGTTAATGATCGTCACAACGGAGGGGATGAGTTGAATAGAAGAGTGAGAGAAAACTGATAAATTCAAAGACGTGAGGTTGTTAAAACATCCATCGACTCACCAGACCAGCGTGTTAAACTTGAGTCATTAGTCAACTTTGTGTCAGAATAGAAGTGAAAAATAAATGCATAGAAACACAACCGTGTCCTTTTTCTGCTTCTCCGAATCATTGCACTCGTTTACCAACATGTCCAGAAGTTGTTAGATCAAAGGAATGTTACTCAAGTTATTAGAAACGTTCTCGTCATAAACTTGTGAGGAAAGAGCAGAACAAAAGCCACCGAGTGAACGGATCCTCACCAACGTACTCAGCACCAGTGACACAGACTCTAAACAATCCCTTCAAATCTTTTATCCAAATTGTGATGAGTTTGTTTATCCGTATCAAATAGTGTCAGCTTCCAAGGGATTGATTCAGGGTGTAGAAACAAAGCCAGGTTAGAAGAGTTTTTGCTCACATAAAACTCCTTCAACTACAGAAGAGTCTCCTTACGAGGACTGGCCGGCACCGTCTTGCGTGGCTCCGTACCGGCGTTGCATTTGACACCAGTGGAGTGAGAACCAGAGGCCCTTGGCGGGAAGCGCCCGGGAGGCAAGTATCGTGTGACGTGCTGGGCGGACTTTGAGTTGTTCTGAGCGGAGACTGGAACAGTTTGAATCGGGGCGGATGAGTAACGGGGTGCTGAGGCGGACTTTGAGTTGTTCTGAGCGGAGACTGGAACAGTTTGAATCGGGGCGGATGAGTAACGGGGTGCTGAGGCGGACTTTGAGTTGTTCTGAGCGGAGACTGGAACAGTTTGAATCGGGGCGGATGAGTAACGGGGTGCTGAGGCGGACTTTGAGTTGTTCTGAGCGGAGACTGGAACAGTTTGAATCGGGGCGGAAGAGTAACAGGGTGCTGAGGTGGACTTTGAGTTGTTCTGAGCCGAGACTGGAACAGTTTGAATCGGGGCGGATGAGTAATGGGGTGCTGAGGTGGACTTTGAGTTGTTCCGAGGGGATACTGGAACAGTATGAATCGGGGCGGATGAGTAACGGGGTGCTGAGGTGGACTTGCGGGGGGTGGACGGCCCGGGCTGAGATTGTGACGACTTTGCGGTGGGGACCCTGAGAGACGACTCTCGGTCCTTCTCCACATATTTAACGGCCGGCTTCTGCTCGTCCTGGGGTTGGGAGCAGATGCTGCGGACCGGTGCGGGGCTGCACGCATTGAACCCAGGAACCCTCGCTCTGACCGGAGGGAGGTCCAGTGAGTTGGAGCGCTGCACCATGGCACTGCTCTTGGATGAATCGCTCAGACTAAATGTTGAGGTGGAACGAGACATCTACAATAGATAGAAGATGAACATGCAGAGTGTATTTACTCATCGCCAACACATCCATTCAAAAGGTAATAAGCAGGGTATATATATATATATATATATATATATATATATATATAAAAACACAATCAACGTTTATATCCCGTGTTGACGAGCGAGATAAGTGATTTGTACATGATTACATGTATGATATGAATTATTCAAACACAGATACGCACATTCACTCTGACAACACAATTGTTGCTTCTCGCCTTCATAATTCCCTGCAGCTGTCAAAGATTAACCAACAATCATTGCCTGCATGAAAAGATTCCAAAGATCCTGCATAATGATGGAAGAACAGCTGAAAGAAGAACAACATCACGATGGCTAATCAAAAAAGAGGTCAAAGGTTAGACCTCGACGACAAAATAACACGGTGACAAGACGGAAAGAGTCGGAGTTCACCGTTCTGTTCGTGGGAGAAAATATAATTATAATGATTACATCTTCACTGCTTTCCTGCGGCTAGTGGACACATCGAAGAACCAAGTACCTGCATGTTTACTGTGATTTTCCTCACGTCCTAATAAGTGGTTCTTATTGCCTCCCGAAAGAAAACAGACCAGAAGAAGCCAGCTGACAAATGTCTGCTGAAAATTGCCCACTCGGATTAAAAAATTAGAAGAAAAACAGACAAACGTTCTAACAATGCTCGCCTTGGCAAACAATTACAAATCCCTCCAAACGTGCTGCCTCAGTTCTCTGTGTGAATCTGCTTTTGTGTCGTTCCTTCAGTCCAACACAAACAAAGACATGAAAGAAGTGTCGACACGGATCACTTCTCTTCCTTCTCTCTGAGAAACACCTTTTCTGATCCCCATCTCCTTCTCAATGGCTTCACTTCCAGAGTTGCGTTTATTCTTAAACAGTTTTACTGCGACTACAGATTTATCTCCACTGAACCGATGATGGCTGCCAGGAGCACGCCACATGCCCACTTAGCTCTGGCAGTATTCGCATCCGTCATTAAAAACGTAAAGCAAACATTTTCTCTGTTAAGCAGCTGAACAGGAGAAAAACAAAACGTGTAAGATGTGTTCCACTGTGGGAGTTTAATCCGTTTCTACACAGGCCAGGACTGAAAATGACTCACCGCCAGTGTGGCGCTGCTGCCGAGATGATTTTCACATCCCGGCCTCTGGCTCTTTTCATCTGGAGTACTGTTGGCCATGAAGGCTCGCTGGATCACACGTTTTGGGGTTTTCGTGAATGAAAAAGCCCTGGTGACCTAAACACAAGCACAAAAACAACACGTTGTCGCCCTGTTTTTAGTGTCTCTGATTACATCAATGAGAACCTTCACTTCTTTAGGATTTCTTTAACACACATTTGAAGCATAGTTTAAAAAAATGTGTTCTTCTTTTCTTGTCATGAAATGGAAGGATTCATACCAGGACAAAGAAAGGTACTGTATAAATAGAATAAAATGATAAAAAGGTACAATAAAAAAGATTTCACACTCCAACTATTTAAGAAAAAGAAGCCACATAATACAATAAATGTACACATAATAGAATACATAACAGTAGCTGATGACTAAACCCTGACCTTCTTGGAAGTCTTCTTGATGGCTCTGGAGGCTTTGCTGAGTGTGCTGTCCATGTCCTTTGTGCTGACCTGTAATGTGTCCGGGTCTGTGCACTGGATAAGATCATCCTGGAAAGGACAACAATGAAATGTTTTGGTCAACACACAGCAGACAACTTTACATTCCCTCTTAATATAGCAACATGGAGCTGCCTCTCAGTTTCCAAGTGAACTATGACTTCACAATAACTTAAACCAGGTCTGTCATTAACCAAAAAGATGTTTGATTCTAAACCTTCATTTTAAGCCGGTTGCGAGTTACCAATATACAAACTTATCTTTCCAACAACGTTTCTCACCGAGTCGGTCCTACAGATGGTGTTGGCCACATGGCGACAAAGAGTGCGCAGCCAGACGCTCTTAACAGTTTCCTCTCCAGTCAGTTGGAAGCTGAACAACAAGTTTTCTTGTTCGGTCGGTGGATGGACAACCAGGGCAAATGCATTCACACATTCTAGAGCGGAGAGAAGCAAAGAGTGATGAGAAATGCTTGAGAATCTAATTAAAAACAACATTTACTAAATAAAGGTGTGAAAAAAAAGTTTATTTGTGTCTTTAAGTCTGCATCTACTGCAGAGATCCAAGATTCTTCTTCTTCTACAGTATTGTAGCAAAGCTTAAATGTGTTCTTGTGTTTGCGCTTTGCTCTCCCAATTCATATCTCATTTCTTTTGTAATACAAAACAGTTATCTCGGCATTTTCATTGTTCTTCAATCATTTAGAGTCTAATACAATTCTTGCTCCAACTATTTGAGCTCCCACTGATCATTTAATAGGCATGCTATTTGGGATAGCTTGTGAATACGACTCGTAAGTAAGTCATATATTTTGTGTTAAGACTTCCCCAATTTAGCCTTTTTTAAATTCTAGTCACTGAGATGCAGATTGTTTCAAAACTCAATAAGGTCCTGGAAATTAGAAGCTGTTAAAGTGCAGCCAATGTGTTGATTGAAGTGCGTCTTAAATAGATGTTGCACTCTATTGTACTCATCTGTATGTGTCCGTTTGTACAAAACTCTTTTTTCATTGCAATATTGACATTAGAAAATGTGCTTAAGCCCCACCCAATAAAAAAACACTTGATTTTTCCGGAGATTAAATCTTGTTTATCATAACCACGCTCTGCTGTGATTGGTCAAGCATTGAGGTTTTTCACCACGCGTTATCGATCAAGGAAGTCTCCACCTCCCAGGGACTCATTGTATAAACAAAGAGGGCCATAATATTCAAATCATACCAACATCTCTAAGTACAGAAAGAAAACAGTGCTTTTACCTTCAGTGTCCTGGAGGTCAAGGACTTTTCGAATTTGTGACAAAGGCATCAGTGCGATGTGTTTCAGTGGTGGTGGTGGTCTGGTCTGTCCCATCGGGCTCTTAAATGTATTTATCACCTTGTGTCTTTTTCTAGCAATCTGCAAATACAAACACATTTAATTTGAGTTGGAGTTGAAAAAGTACGGAAATGACGGATGAATGCATGGATATAAATGATCGTTGGTCAGCATTTTTTTCAAGAACAACAAACAAATCAATGTTTCCAGTCGTCAATTTCCATTAGTTTCAGCTGCTGATGAACGACAGTCATAAATATAATAACCAGCTGCTGTGTGTCGATATGACTTAATGCCATTGCTTTAATATAGTTTATATCTTATTTTAACCATTTAACCATCTTAACCTAACTTTAAATAAAAGATGCTTCAATGCCAGCGATGAGTTAATATACATTTCAATGATATTTTGATGTAATGCATCGTTACCTCGAGGCAGTCGTTGAAGAGGAACAGTGTCACTTGTTCTCCTCGGTCACAGGGCTGGTCACCCAGAGCGATCGTCTCTACCCGGTAGACAAGACTTCGGTGAGACGACAACAGGTTTGCCTGAAATAAAGATATCAAAGTTTAAGTACATCAGGTGTCAGTTTTTTATGTACGTCAAATATCGAGAAATGAGCCGAGAGGCAGAAATTAATCTCACTTAAGAAAATCCATCACATTTCTGAAGCGTTAAATCATTTACTCAAATTTGATCAATTAAAAATAAAGAAACATGTTTCATATAAAGCAGACAATTGTTTCGACTTACTGGACAACCATCGACCTCATAAACAACATCGAAGATCTGCTTCTGTCCTTCCGTTTTTCTTTTGTCTTCATTGATGTGACTGTAGGAAACACACAATCCAAACAAAATAAGCCCTTTTAACCATGAAAATAATTTAATTTAAAAATATTTTCAAATCATAATATTTTTAAAATGATATCCGTTGTGCATCCCTAATGTTAAGTACATTTTCATATCAAATAAATAAACTTTATAATGATTCAATCAAATGGTAAAACACAAACTCACGTCATTACTTCCTTCAGAGATTCAATTGCCTTCTCCAATGTAATCTTGTCTGGGTTTTCATCCAAAGTGTGCTTCTTAATGTCTGTAGAGTAAAACAAATATTACAGATGAAGATGCTACAAATAATTGAAACTGTACAGCAAATAAAACTGATCCCAGCTTCTGAGAGAAAAATATTGTTTCATAGTGTCGAACCAATCTAATTATTCTAGATTTACTTCCACATTTTCTCCGTCTGTCTTCCGAATAAATTTGTACATGCATTTATCGCCAAGAAAGCAATATGGGAACTAAAATATATCAATTGTTTTAAACAGTGTTAAAAACGTTATTAGAAAGAAGAAGCCAGTAAATTTGCTTTTTCTCAACAGTACAACAGCTCAGCTGCCATATTTTGAAAAATCATGCAGTACATGTTAAACAATCTTGCGTCTCACCATTAAGAAGAAGAGCAACACTGGGCAATCTCTGAACAGGCCTGATGAGAAGCTCCACCAGGGTCTGCCTTCCACACTCTGGCTTTGACTGGTTAATCTGGGCAAAGAGATTAAAATTAAATATCAAGATTCAGAATCATCTACGAGCAAGAACAACAAATCTACAGTCCGTGGATCTTGTCTGAAAGTCAGTTCATACCTTGAGAAAAGCATGGAAGCGAGGCTTCAGTCTCTCACAGCGAACAATGGTCTCCTTACTCATTTCAAAAAAGTTGACAAACGGTGGGTAGGCCTTCACCAGCTCTTTTGACTTGGAAGGGAAAATGGAAAAGTCAGCAAAAATGATAATAATAGTTGAGGTATGGGGTACACACATATTTCAGGATGATGCCGCCAATGCTCTTGTCCTCCGACCAGTTAGTCAAGATCTCTTCAAGGTCATTCTGAAGGGGAAACATAAGTGTAGAGAAGATTAATATTGGATCATTGTGTTTTCATCAAACGCTGAAGGTAAGAACTCGTACCTTAATTCTGGTGTGGACGTCGTAAATGTCTGGGATGCTGCCAAATATGGTTTTCATTTCTTCCTGGGCCAGGATGGGTCCACCCACCTGTTCCTCCTTTTCCAAGGGGATCTTAAAAAGCTGTAAAGACATGTTTTTAAATACTCGTACTTCATTTCTGAATGGGACGAAAACAAAATGGTTTTGTCAGTATTTTCTAACTACACTGTCTTTTTAATTTGCATAGGAACTCAACATACTTCTGCAACCATTTATGCTGTTCTGCATAAAGAAAGAAAAGCTGAAGAAAAATCCTCCAAGAATTGCACTTCTCGACCAACTAACCTGAATTATAGTGTCCAGGATGTCGACATAATTTCTTTCAGTCTGATAGAGCTCCTTGGAGACCTGCCACCTGGCAGACTGCTTCATCGGTAGAGGAGTTGAACTCTTTGATGGCTTGAGGCTCTCTGGAAACGACAAAGTAATGATGAACACAAGTTATCCTGGGAAGTGGATTAGCAGGAGCCACCCTATGTTTTCGAGGAAATAGAATCAAAAGAAAGTCTATCTCACAATAAAGAAAAATAAGGAAAAATTATACATCCGATGGAAATTCAAGTCAGAGTATGTTTTAGGGGGTTTATAGATAGAAATAAAATTGTACCTAAGCTTAGAAATACTTGAAATGACCACCAAGGTTGTTAAAAATAATGTCAAGGCTTTTAAACAATTCTACTTATTAATCGTACCGTGTTGCCCTTTGCATGTTTCGGGAGTGTTTGAGATGTCCAGTAGAGATCCCATAGAGAGTGAGTGCTCAGCCGACGGCCGTTTACGTGGTGGAGGGAAAGGCGAGATCTCGCTTTCTTTGCTGATCTGAGCGAGTGTTTCCCTCAGTCGCCGACGCTTGCGGTTACTATTGGGTGTGTTGAGGGAGAGTAGAGATACTGCTTTCTTCATGGCTGGACTGTCATTCTGTCACAAAATGGGAGAAAGTTTGCCAACAACAAGAGAAAAATGTTCCTTTCATTCAATTTCACCCAATATTATCAAAGGCATCACGTTCCTAAACATGACTTAGAAGAACTTTTATCTTTAAAGTTCTGGAGTTGCAAGTACATGATGGTTATCTCACCTTCTCATACAGATACATCGACTCTCCGGCTCTTGCATCCATTTGGATACTTCCCCAAAACCACTAAAAAGCAAAAACATAATGAAATTAAAGCAGGCGAAAATATTCTTAACACATTAAAAGTCAAAATTAACAGTTATTCACTTGGGTCTTAGTCAAATTAAACGTTAAATTAAAAAGAATAGCTCTTTAGGATATCTATTTTATCAACTTTACTCTTTTTTACCCATTTTGTCGTCAGGCCTTGGGTGTTAAAGGGCTACACAAAGTCAGTAAAAAAAAAGATTCTCACCTCTTGCTTGACCACATACACTTTCTTAGAAGCTGTAGGCGGCAGCTCCCTCACAGAATTTTCCTCCACTACCATGTGGGTGCATCGCTCATCCACAGCTTCCACATAGTTACCACCTGTTTTTTTAAAAGACAAAACAAAGTGGATTAGTCCATTTATAAATGTATAAATTAAACATCATTGAAGGTTTGATTTCCTGATATTTGGAGTAATTCAAGATCAAGTGAATTAAACGACTTTTTAAGTTCACCCCTAATTATTGCAGCACAAACATATTCTCCAAATTAATTAGAAGCAAATAGTGCTGACCGTGTGCGACTGTTCTCTCCTCCATGTTGGCTTTCTCTTCCTCGGAAAAGCCCCAGAAACCTAAGACGCAATCCTGGAATGGAGGGACTTTAAACTGTGTTCGAAATTCTTCATCTGCGGCATGAAACGCCCTGAGCACATTAAAGGGACAAAGACATTTAACGCCAAGGCTGCAATTTAATAGCAAATTAAAATAATGGGTTATACTTACACATCATCTCGTCTCTCCCAGGCCTTAAATATCCATGTCGGGGTGAGGATGGGGGTACCCATACACACTGCAAGCTGAGAAAAAAGCACAATACACACGTATTAACAATTATTTTGTTGCAATCAAAGATCCTTGGTAGATAATATGACATGTGTACAGCATGTAAAAGATTCATGTACAGACTGATAGGAGATTTAAAACTGATATATACTTTGGTTAATACAGCTATTTGTACAACCCAAGATCAACACATTTACCTGCATAATACAAAATCCAATTACTTTAAAATGCTTGATGAAGCTTAAGATGCTTTGAAACAGAATACCAGCGATGATCATAAATATATATATATATATATATATATATATATATATAGTTAAATAAAACATTGTATTATTAATAAAGGAACACATTTCCACGAGTACAGACCCTGTATTTCTCTCCATGTGTGGAGTAGGCGATGAGATGAGTGACCTTAGTGCTGAAGTCTTTCCGGATGATTCCTCCCATGTGGTGCACTAGGTTCACCATGTTTTTCTGTTTGCACAAAATGATATGAATTGAAAGATGTCTTATGTTTAAATAGTTACAACGACCTAGTCGAAAGCAGAATGAATGTAAATCAATTCAATTGACAAATTAATGACAAAAAAGCTAATTTAACATAAAATGTGACATTTTAAATAATTATCAAATGTAAATTAAACACATTTATCGGGATCATTTAATTTGGCCGGGAATAATAAAACATAAAGAAAGTATTATTTGAATTAGTTGGCGTTTATTCAAAACGTGATTAAAAGGTAAGGTAAGGTAAAACTTTATTGATCCCTCAGGTCTCCTTCGGGAAATTGTTTGTTTTTTTCCAATAGCCAGCAGTTTTTCATAAACAATAAAAAATAATAAATAAATAATTAAATAAGAAGAAGAACATAAAGAGGAAGAACAAGATGACACAATCCAAGTCTAAAGATAAAGACAAAGAACATAGGTCAAAGAAAAACAACAAAGACAAAGGATACAAAGACAAACATAGAACAGAACATCCAGATACTTTCACTCCACTCCTGCCCCCGAACTCAGAAGTGTACAATTGAATAGCCCGAGGAATGAATGAGTCCCTGAGTCTATTTGTTTTGCACCTGGGTAGGAGCATTCGTGCACTCATTCTGCTTCTCTGCTCACTGATGACAGTGTTCAGAGGATGACTGTCATCATCCATGATGGACAGTAGTTTGTTCAATGATCTCCTCTCAGCAACTGTCACCAGTGAGTCCAGCTTCATTCCAACCACAGAACCAGCCTTTCTGATCAATCTGTCCAACCTGTTGACACTCCTCTTGGACACATTTCCACCCCAACACACCACAGCATAGAACAGGACACTGGTCACCACAGACTGGTAGAACATGCAGAGGAGCTTCTTGCAGATGTTAAATGATCGAAGCCTCCTCAGAAACTACAGTCTACTCTGAACCTTCTTATATACATGGTCTGTGTTGCAGGACCAGTATACTGTCCATCCACACGCCGAGGTACTTATAGTTGTCAACTATCTCCACCTCGTCGCCTCTGATGGACACTGGACGTGGCTTTGTCCTGGACCTCCCAAAGTCCAAGACCAGCTCCTTGGTCTTTGAGGTGTAAATGGATTCAACAAGCAATCAACATACATCAAAATGGAAAAGAGAACTTCTGTAAAGTTAAAAATTACTTGATACATATTTGCACCTCTGCCAGACTTGTATCTCAGGGAAGATTGGGATTTAATTTTCAACAGATAAATAAAATATCTGTGAATCTATTAATAATATATACATTTTGTGCTTTTCATGTTGCACATTTTAAGACCAAAAATACATTTTCAACAAAGGTGCAAGTTAACTCACCATTTCCTCCTTATTACGAAAACCAGTGAAACATAGTGACAAGTTCCACATGGTGGTCGAGTACAGTGGACGACAGGAAAAAGGGATCGGCTGTAAGAAAAGATGAAAATCAAATGAATAAATTGACCAGATTTAGATAACTAGGTTCTTTTATTTAACCTTTGTTTTACAGTGCTTTAAATGGTTGCATACCTCCTCTTTGAGTGCACAACTAAGCACAACAGGAGGTCCAACAATTCGGTTCTCGTTCTTATAGAGACTGTTGTAGTCAGGGGTGTCAAAGTCTGCGAGGATAAACACCGTCTCAAAGTCAGTGTTTTCCTCATCTCGAAACTCCTCCACATTCTGAGACATGATGCAGGGAATGTTGATATCCTAGGTGGAAAACAACAACATGGTTAGAAAGTCTGTATAATGACCAGAATGAAAGGATTTGGGTAAGTTTGAGTGGAAGTTATCATGAGGACAAAGGAGACAAACAGCAGCAGGTTACACACTTTAATGGCACTTATTAAATGAAAACTAAATTAAGATTAGCAAAAAAATAATTAGTAAAAGGTTATTGTGTGAATTACATATAGTATATTGATCACCCATTGATTAGAAACACACAAGTAAGAGGTGTCGCCCATACAGTCCTTTCCCAAGGCAAGGTGCGGTGTTATAGAAAGCACATTAAAGCACAAGTTACTGTACCATATTGACTATAGATTTAATCATAGTTTTGTCCACTGAACCCGCCTCGCTTCCTCTTATCTTTACCACTGGAACCTCCATTACGTTAATGGCCTGGAAGTATCAGAAATGTTTCAAAAACACACATTCAAGGCAGAAAAAGAAGAAAAGCGATTATGAAAAATAACAAAATCCCAAGACAATCTCATTCAGCCAGTAACTGTAAACATTCTAGTAGTGTGTGAAATGTGCATTTTTGTAACTTTAATAAACATTTTTATTAAAGGGTTAGTTCATCCAAAATTACCGCAACTCATTTTCTACTCACCCTCATGTCGACTAAGGGTTGGGATTGTAATATGTCTACGGTCTACAATGGGAACTGAATTCTAGCCGAAATGTTTCCCATGTGTAGTGTGTTAGCCGTTTAGCTCCTGCTACAAACAAGCTTATCTCTTGTTATCTCAGGGTCAACGGATCACACAAGAGGTCAAAAAGGGTCACAAGGGGTACCAGAAACATTTGTTTTCAGGTCTCTGGGTCACATTGACCATAAAATAACACAAGGGTACAAATATAGACTCGTTTATTCTTTACCAACAACTCCTCATGTCAAGGTGTTGATACAAGAGGAACATGACAAACGAGCAGTATGGAGGTATTTGGATGTTTTTAAGTTTGTCTTTGTGAACGAAGAAAATGGAGCCCCATTCGAGACCATCAAATGGATTTACATTTATTACCACAACTCCCTACGCTGAAAGGAAGAGTTTACTCTGAAAATAATCTAAACCCTTAGTCAACATGAGGGTGAGTGGAATATGAGAAATTGTAATTTTGGGCTAAACTTTCACTTTAAGATGAATATATTTCTGGTTCAAGTCACAGCACAAATGTAAAAGAACATTTTACCTTCAAGGCCTTGACCAGTTTTTCATTCCTGCAAGCTCTTCCGACGAGGACCACTCTGGACTCCACCTTAGGTAGTAGACCTAAAACAAACCAACAAAAAGTATTTGTGAAAGAAAAAAAACATTGTAGATAATGTCCCAAATCACTCCATCTTAAAACATTTCAAAAATGTGTTTTGAAAATGCAGGAATTTAAATAGCATTTTACATATCATAAAAGATTGGGCAGTCAAAGGTTTATAGATCAATAGAAGCTGCACGGTCTGCCTATATTTTGAAGTATATTTTTATAGGAATGTTGTAGTTTGTAGATATTTTTAAACATAATGTTTTTTAACGCCTATAATATCTTTGAGCCAGATACACCGATTCCTCATGTCAAGGTGTCAACACAAGAGCAACATTAAAAACGAGCAGTATGGAGGTATTTTGACGTTTTAAGTTTGTCTTTGTGAACGAAGAAAATGGAGCCCCATTCAAGTATTAAATAGGGCTTGGATTTTTCTAAAGAGTAACTTTTGTAAAACAGCATATTTTTAACCACGGACCAAAATGGTAAGAGAGAGAAGTGCTTTGTGGAAGACAAAAGGTCTTGAGAATTTTGCTATATTCTATAAGAACAGTTCAGGACACATTAAAACCAAAAAGGTATTTCTGTAGATGCCACAAAAGAATGCATGTTAGATACCCAGCCCTAGTGACAAATTAAGTAAACTACCTTCTTCGTCATAGTATTTCCCATCAGGGAGTCCCACAACAAGACAGCCTCGTACAACATAGCATATCTACCTGTCACATCTATCCTTGACGGGAGCGGTGAGAGACGACTCAGCCCGCCTTAAAGGATTGGTGTGACAAGTGCAAACACTTTTTAGCAGCCATACATAATGTATTTTTTCCAGAGGGTCTCCGAGAAACACCCCTACCCACTCTTATTATTACATTATTTGTTTTAATTGTTGATTCCAGTAATTAGAATATTTTTTATTATAGTTTTTCTTTTTTTTATTGATTTTAAATGTGTATGTTTTGTCATTTGTACTGTATGTGAAAACTGCTATGACCAAATGTCCACAATATGGGACAATAAAGGTACTTGTATATGAAATCATCAAATTACTTTCCCTCAACATAAGTTTTACACTCATTGGAAGTCTCCATCCATAATCTTTGCTCCTAATCCTAAACACTTCCATCCAAGGCTGGATTGTGCTTCACGGCATTGATGGAACTCTTTGGTTGTCTTAATATATTTGAAAGTATTAGCTTTACACAAGTTGACCTAAACCCTAAATAACCTGTAGATAAGAATATTAAACAAGAAAGGGATATATAATTTACATCTGGCATATAAGCCACCTATGAGGCAAGAAAGTGAGCAAACGAAAACATGTGGATAATTCCACTGCAGTAATATTTGTAGAGCGATTTTCTAGACCAGGGTCACAAAGCGCTGACAATTAAAACAATACTCAATAAAATAGATGCTTGAATGGTCAAGACACCACCGAGACAAACACAGGAGTCTCAGAAAATCAAGGAAAAGCCTGCACAAATAAAAAGGTCTTAAGATGTTTCCCAAAGTAGTCAGTAGATCATCAAACACAAAGAGAGAGGAAGATCGTTCCAAAGCTTAGGAGCAACAGCCTGGAAGGATTTCTCTCCTCTGGTCCGTAAGCATGTTCAGGAACCATCAGTAGATTCTGATCCACAGACCTAAGAGCCCGAGCTGGGGTCTAAGGCTGGATCAGATCACTGATGTACGTCTGCTGTTCTTCTTACAACGCATATAAAACAGAAGAAAAACTAACAGTAGTATAGATGTACCTTCTCTGTCGTCACACATCATGGTGGTCTCGCACATTCTGGAGTCGTAGACAGAGGAGTCCACGAGAATACTCCGGGCAGTCCCTAACGTCAGTATGCTGCTGTCAGCCATGATGAGTTCACACGTATTCCTGAAAGACCAAAGGTGGAGCAGAAATAAAATAGTGGATGTACGTCAGTTTACTTTATGTACTTGGAAAACACAGATTCGTTTGCACTTTAAAGGACCAATGAGAACAGACAATGGTGGAATTGCGACGTTCAAAATGTTCTTTAGCAACAAAGTCTTAAATTAAAAGAATATCAACACTTACCGAGTGTCTCGCACCTTCAGAAAACTAAAACGGGTGTCACAAACGTATCCAAACGTTTAAAAAAAGCTCCACATCAAGTCAAAAGAAGCCCCTCCACACACCGGGCTAGCTTAGCTATGCTAACAATAAGTGGAAGACGACCAAACATAAAAAAAAACGTTCGAAGTCGTGCTAAATGGAATCTTCTGTGTTTAACTCCAAATCTTTCGTCGATTCATGATGTAGTCTTCGAGTTCAATTGATCCAACACGGGCAAATAAGGCGTCTTCGGTTTGTTGACAGCCAGGACGAGAACGTACGTCTGCCGGTGGAACTGAATTCAAAATGTGCGACGCAAAGGGTGCTGCGTTCTGATTGGTCGCGGATGACGTAAAAGATGTTCGTTACGTCTAAAATGGCTGCTGATTGGTCCGTTCATACCAATCGCGCAGGGGAAGAAAAGACTGTTTCTGGCACAGTGGAATATTTTTAGCTGAACTCCTTGTTATAAATCCTAAATTAAATAGTCGTTCATTAAAAAAATTAAATTCATTTAAGCAATGCAATACATTATACACGCACACACATGTTGGGAAATTATTTATAAAAAATATATACAATATTATACAATACGCAAGATTTTAAAAAGGAAAACAAGTCAGATATCATGTCACTCCCTTTATTTTCATATTCTTTTATCCCAGTTCTGGAATCTTACAAAGTGTAACTTGGACTGTTGATCAGAGATATGATTCAGATCGAACAAGCTAATTCAGTGCTGTGTTAAAATGATCACTTTAAACGTTCTCCTGAAACAATAACAAAAGCCTATTATGTACAGCATGTCAAATTTACAGATAATGGAATATTTACATACTGTGTTCTTTAACAGATACATTCATAATACTTATAAAAGGTGCATCAACATTAACATAAATAACTTGTATAAATCCAGACTTCAGTTTGACGGACACCCAGTTATCAGTTGTACCAATCATCCTGAGCATCTCGAGCACCAACACACTTTATAACCAAACAAACCTCAATTGGCCAAGCAAATGCTGATCAATCCAAAATATTCCAGTTTCTATACTTGTGACAAAGAGAGTCAGAGAAAAGCATGACAACTGATGTTTAGTCAATGAATATTTTCAGTAGTAATTTATAAATAGCAGCAAGCATGTGGCATTGACAAAATAAAATTCAAAACAGCCTCTTGGGATAACAAAAATATTGACAACTAAGAGGCTAAATATCCGCATTCCAGCATTGTATGTGGTTCCAGAACAATAGTCTTCAAATAGAATTAAATTGTTTCTAAAAAGAAGCACTGGAAAAGGAAATATACAGTTTAAATGTATCCTGCAGAATTACACTCAGAGAATGTGGTCCTAATTCATACAGGAATGTTTCCCTGTTTGTTTCTCAGAAATCCTTAATCCTCATTAAACATTCAGATGGATGGTCCAAAGTCGAGGCCCCTGCATGGTCACTGGCCCACTGAATCATCTGAAAAATAGAATAAAGACTTGAGTTGATTTGTTTGTAAATATATACTTGTAGATGTAGTAGATGAAAAATTAATCAAAATAAACAAACTTCTTTATTAGAGTTAAATTAACAAAACTAAACATAGCCCTCAAATTAACCTCATTAAAGTCGTGTTCCCGCATCATCTTGTACAGGGATTGAGTTGCTGGACTCAAGCGGGACGTCTTGTGTTTCTGGAGATTCAGGGATCAGTTCAACTTGAAAGCAACCAGCATCAACCTGATGAACATATGACTTTAGTCAAGAGTGAGAAGAACATTCATTTGAACAAGGCAAAAATTCATAACTAATTATTTACATCCAACTGACTTAATGTATTTTCTCTGATGTATCAAGGAAATACAAATGAATTCATCAATATTTTTTAAAACGACATATATAAAAATACACGACACGGGCTGAAAACAGGACTAGAAATGTGCATGTTGGATGTCATTTCTAGAATGTTTTAGAGCTCAACCTACATCCTTGTTACAGTTTCCCTCTTCTGAAGAGTCTGAGGATTCCTCGATACTGGACGGGATGGTCTCAAAGTCCTCTGTGTCCATGGAGGCCAGACGACGCTGTGCCCAACCTATAATTTAAGAGAAAAACCGTTACACATTCATTCTAGCCTCTTGTTTTATTGCTAATTACATGTAACTTTGATTATATACAGAACATTTGTATTCAGTAATAAGTATTATACATTTGAAATAACAAGCTTCAATTAAAGGCTATAATTGTACGCTTAATTTGTACAATTTGTTTATGGTGGTCACTCTGAAATAAGGCATTAGAAGTCCTGGACGGTGCAAAATACGATACGAATAAGATATAGAAACAAATACACGGTTATTTTGGGAACAACAGATATGAGAACACTTAAAAACAGAAAAAGAGAAATAGATGAACCAAAAATGAAAGCAAAAACACACAAAAGGGGGCAAAAAAACGACTCAGACAGAATATCTTCTACTGTACATGTGTTACCTGGTTGGGAGGAGGATCTCAGCATGACAGACATGCCTCGTCCAGAAGTGCTACTAGTCAATTTGAGCTGTTTCTCTACTGATGTCAAAGCATCACTCAAAGTATCTAGAAAAGATCAGACTCTATGATCAACATCTTTTCCGCACAGTCACTGCATTATTCAAGTCTCAATTTAACGTGCCCCTACTATTTAAGAAAAACATGTGAAATCATACAAACTAGAAGATTTCATGCGACCAAAAATGTACTAATACAACCATGCATAAATGTTGCCATATCATTCATTTAAATCTCAATACAGCTGTGAAAGACGTGCACCAAAAGCCACAATACAGACTGACTATTCACATCACAACATGCTATTCACACAACTTTGATATACCTTCATAACCAAGAGGGGTGGGGTCACTTTTTATCTGGTGTCTCTTGTTCTGTGTGCTAACATTGAGAGGACCTGGCCGAGGGAGGGCACAACGTTGTTACATGGGAATCTTTCGAGGTTGCTACGGTTTTGCCTTGAGTGGTTCTACCTTTTCTGCGTCGAGCAACAAACGAAGAGTTAGAAGAGGACAGAGAGGAGGTTAGTGAGAAGCGACGGGGGGGCTCGGCTTCCTTGGTAGCAGGTTCTACAGAAGGAAGAGAGATACATGTGTAGAAGTTTAGAGGAAGAAATCAATGAGATGGACGATGAGTGGAAGGTGATGGTGGGTATTGGGAAATTAAGAGTGAAGGGGATTAGATTTTGTTAAAAGTAAAGCATTCATATGTGAAGATTTAGAGAGAGAGTGCAATAACATTTCACAAAAGACTCAGAGCTATCCAGCTATACACAGTCAAGGACAGTCTCGGCCTCTGCAGAGACAAATTGATGGACTGGTGGATAATTCTGATCTTGCCAAAAAATGTGTGGGAACACGAATATAAAGATGGGGTGACAAAAGTGAGACCAGCCCAATGATGCAGGAGAGCACATGTCATGCTGTTACCTGCAGGCAGTGATCTCCTTTTGGAAAGACCCTGCAGGGTGAAACGTTTCCTAGCAGTGTCAGCAGTGTGGCTGCTGTGCGAGCCAGAAGTGTCAGCTTGAAGCGAGGAAGAGTAAAGGAAGGCAGGAAGGTGAGAGCGAAGCCATGGTTAGAGGGTTAGATTTATAGGAAATTAAAATGTCTGAAACCAGCAAATGTATTGGACAAATGAAAAGGAAACCTGTCTCCAATGTGTAAATTCAAACACTGCGGATTTATTCATGATCAATCTTCACCTTTCTTAAGTTCACCATGGGTTGTTTTTTTTTTCATTTAAAATCCTGGCAAATTTCAATGTATACCTTACAATTACATACTAAATTAATTGTTAACATTGTTTGAATCTCTACAGCTCGAGAACAGCTCAAACAGTACAATCGTTTGCGTTGTTTTCATTCCAGCTTACATTTCAGAAGCAGGGCAATAAAAACTTACAACAAAAAAAAACATAACAAAGTTTGTAGCGGCTGTTGTTGTTACTAGTCATACAAGAAATGCGTGAATGTTGACAAGGATAGTTGCAAGCAACAAAAAATGTAGGAATTTACCTCATGTGAGGCCAAGAGAATAGTGTTGGCTGTTTTAAGGTGTAATTACATGGTAATCACAAAAACAACGTTTTACTTTTACACTACAAAAGTAATGCAGAAGATGGTTTTCACTCTACATCCAACTTGTTGTTAATTTTTAATTTCTGTAAAAATAAGGTTCATTAGGCTTTACAGATTTAAAGATTAGACCGACACTATATCATAAGATTTTAATTTAAGATCTGATATCTAGATATGTTTATGGTTTACTGATAATAATTGCTTAAGTTCTTACATCATTTCAGAAAATGACACCATACTCTTCTTTTAAAACTTTTAAATCCTTTAACATTTTGTGTTTCCTTCATTGTTAAAGGAAGTGAGCGGTTTAAACAAGGATTGATTATTTCCCGGACGATGTGACATTTCTTACCTCTCTTGTGCCTCATATTCTGGCTCAGATTGCTCATCCGGATGGTGGACTCTGGACTGGATGAATCCGACTGCCTCAGAGCCATTTTGCGCATGTGTCTAAAACATTTTAAATGTTACTATTTATTGCCCGGGGGTCAAAACTGAACTTTATCTTTTATTCTCGCCACACCAACGACTGAAGCGCTTACCTCATGGGCACACCGCTGATGTCGGTAATCTTCTGGTGCAGCTGACTCGCCTCTGCAAAGACATTTTTGGTCTTGTTTTATTATCATTCAAAGTTGTTTTTTTAGAAGAATAAACAATGTTTGTTTGTGTGAAAGTGTACCTCTGCAGGCTTCAAGCTGTCCTGTGAGAACTTTGCGAATCTCTGATACCCATGTGTTCTTTGTGTCCATTGACGGCGCCTGAGGGTAAAAAACAACAGAAAGAGAAAGTGCTGAATAATGCTGTTTAAGACTTTCACAGAGCTTCCAGAGGAAAGTCCTCAACTCTCTCCAGATGTGTAACTATGCGTCAGATGACTGCTCCACTTGTCTGCAACAATAGACATTTTGATTGAAAATACTATTATTATGAGAAAAACTGTGGCGTGAGTAAACCCTCTGTTGTTGTTAGCATTTAGAATCCTGTGTGAAGAGTTTCATGTCATATCAAGCCCATTACCTGGATGATGTAGACCTCCTCTCTTCCATTATACCAGACCTCAAACTTCTTGCTGTCGCCCTTCACAGTTTCTGTGATCCCGACCGCACTCATCTGGAGGGAGATAAAAGCGAGTGAGAAAGAAGAAGGAGCTTTGATCAAGTTGTGTGGGTTGTATATTTTGAACTTTGTAGAAAATTATTTTTACTTATGTCTCTTTGTTTTTCTAGCAATTGTTTTTGTCATGTCAATGAGATCTGATTTTCAACTGTCCTACCTTGTGATGTGGGAAATCTGATTAAGAATACAAATAGAATCTTTCTTTTTTTTTAGCAAAGAAGGTGAAGGAGCCTATGTCTGGGATCAGGAGTTAAAGTATATTGAGGGTTTTGTTTACAGGTGAGAAAAATCGTTGACACACAGCCCAAATGAGTGCTCGGTTCTCGGATGTATTTATAATTTTTAGGTGAAAACTGTGTCTTGGCTAGAATTCTGAGAGCTCTAGTAGAAGAACTCACATTTCTCCGATCCATAAAACTCTTCACTGGCTGTCAGTGTCTTTCAGGATTAACTTTAAAATTCTAGTTCTTACTTTTAGAGCTATTCATTGTCAGACTCCTCCTTCCATCAGTGATCTGATCCAGCCTTACACCCCAGCTCTGGCTCTGTGTTTGATGGATCTACTGACTCCTTCAAGAAACATCTTAAGACATCATTTTCTGGGACTACTGTGTTCGTCTTGGCCTTTTAGAGTTTTAATTTGTAGGTATTTTTAACTATTTTTAACAAGTTCTTTGTGACCCTGATCTAAAAAAGGCGCTTTACAAATAACTATGACTTACTTACATTTATGAAAAAGCGAATATTTCCCCTTAGACTGCATAGATAAGTATAGTTGAGTGGTTTACCTTGAGGGAGTGTTTAAAGCTGTAGGAAGGGTTCTTCTCGTGTCCTTCTGTTTCTTCTCGTTTCTTACAGAACAGCAGCATCTTGTCGTACAAGAAGAGGTGTCTTTGCATTGGTTTGAAGCGAGCCAAGTCTTTGACCTGAAGAGCAAAATCCGATTTATAAGTGAACAATTGTGATACTTGTACTTTTTTGTTAACAGAAAGTACAAGTCAAGTTTACCTTGTTGTGGCCTTTCTTGTGCTCCGTCCACATATTAAAGGATCCCTGCATCAACAACTTTCCTAGATCACTCAAGTTTCCCTGCAGACGACAACACAAATTTAGCAATTCCCAACTCTGTGTTTGTCAAACGTCTTCATTCATGCTTTTCTACCATAGTAAGACATTTGATGAAAAAAAAACAAAAGAAAAAAACCTCAAAGCCAGTGATGGATATCTGGTGCATGGCATCATTTACAGACTTGACAATGTCCAACATCGTGGCCAAGGCTTCCTCAAGCTCAGCCTTCCCTTCACTTTTAGTGCACTTCAGCATTTCCTGCAAAGAGTCGACACGATGACAATGATGAAGAAGCAAGAAAAGTATTTGTAGAATGATCAGTTCTCAATGCTAATGCTCTTACTTTACTTAAGTAAACTTTTTTACTTTGGTTAATTTATTTTTATGAGTTAATTATTTCTTAAATAAACTTAAATAAATATATAAATCAGTTTCCCCTCATTGTGGTGCAAGAGAACATAAATGTAGCTGCCTTGAGCATGAGTTGATATTTGGTGATCCTCTGGACCGGCTTCAGGAGGTAAGCATCCAGCGACAGCTTGTGGTCCAGTTTCTTTTGACATTCCTGTAAAAACAAAATAAATGAGCCTTGTTTTTTTTCAATGCATGTGTGTGTGTATGTCAATGAGTGTGTGTGAACCTGAAAGAAAGGACTGTCTCCACACTCCCTCCACAGGACTTCGGAGCGAGGCTTGTTCTGGCAGTACTTCTGATACACCTGAAGCTCCTCTTTCTGACAACAGACAGCATTTGTTTGAACATGAGTATTTGGAAATGAATGATAATGTTTTTTTAAGTGACCCTATGTTGCAGTAGGAAGCGTAAAACTACATGTGTTGATTTAATGGTCATGTAAATTATTTACCAATATAAACATGTTTAGCGTTCTTTTAGGTTGATCCTCTTTTATCATCATGTTCATCTACTCTGTGACTATTCCCCTGTTGGGAGTCAAATCATCAGTCACTCAGTTATCATATTATATTTGTTATTCAAGTCCAATCTACTCTTTTGTTTTCGTGACGTTAATAAATTGTCTATCAGATTCATTTGTGATGCGTCTAGTTTGAGCTCAACCCATCTCTGTGTCACCTTTGACTTTGTGGATTATGTAGAACTTAGTTCAACAGTTTTAAGATTTACTTGCCCTTTTTTGGAAACAGGATCCAACCAGCTCAGGCATATCTGCGCAGCTCTCGAGCTCTCCCAAAAATGTCCTGCAGGGTAAAACATCAATATTAAAGACTGAACTATAAGCTTCAATGGAAAAACAGCAGTTACGAACATCTAGTTTGTCTTGGTTCTGTTTTTCTATCCTTTTTTGTGCTTTCTTATTTCGTTCTTTTATTCTGTACTGACACCACAAAAATATATTGTTGTTTCATCACAACACTGCCACGAAAAGTTTGTGATTCTCATTCTAAACAAGCAAAATTGTAAGAAGTACAGTTGTACTTCTCATTTTGAAAAAGCATTCTTAATATATAAACTCATGTAAAAATATAGCTATTACATTTTCTTGATCAGGCATGTGTTTGAAATTTAAAAATATAAACACTATATTATTATTTGAAGGAAACAAACACTAACCTGTTGTGAAATTCGTAGATTTCTGGCAGATTACCAAAGAGCACATCCCTCTTGTTCTCGAGAGACGGGGGGATCAGATAGCTAATCTCAGAGTTATCCAGCTCAGCAAAGTAACCCTGAGAGAGGAGGGAGATTGGTGACGTTCAACAAGCAGCATGTGTCACCTTAATATTTGGCTAAATCAAACAACACTTGCAGGGATTTCACAGTCTTAACTGATCAATGGTTGAAAAGGGGGATTTAAATTGAACCAACTAAATCAGGATTGATAAACTCGAGGAAGACTTAATGATATATGTCCTAAAACATCATTTAAAAAAGTATATTTTCAACATCTGAGCAATAAAAACACTCATAAGACAACTCCCAATACAACAATTTAATGCTATGTTATATAATAATGTGTCTGCTGTTGAACAACATACCTCCATGATGCTCTGTAGTTCCTCCACATAAATCCTTTCTGTTTCAATGAGCTCCGTCATGATATGTCTGCAGAATAAAATTTCCTTTCAGTTAAAATTTACAACCTAAAGAACAACAATTTCCTATTAATTATGCAACAAATAGTTCATTTTTTTAGTACTTTAAATAATACATTAGCCAATAAGGCAAATAATCTGGTAAAACACAATGGTAACTATGAGTAGGTTGATTATTTCAATGGCTCCCAGGTTTCCAATGACCTTACGTGCGTCTGTTGGAAAGATTCTCCTCCGTCTCGTTGGACACGACCACATGGCTGGAGCCTCCTTGACTCACTTCATGCATCACCTCAATCTTGGACACATAAAAAAAAAAGTTAAGACCTAATGTTTCCATATTTTTGGGATGCTTTGTACCTTGATGTTTCCTTTGGCAGCCTTCCGTTGACTCTTCTTCTTGTTGGAATCAACTTCTGTCTGCTGCTTGTTGCTATTGGAGTTGTCTATAGCTCTGCGGATCAGAGCTGAGGAACACAGAGACAGTCAGGTTTCAATAGAGTTTTGATTTTCGCTGCACTTTTTTGGGGGGTTGAAGACGGCGTTACTCACGCTGCTGAGCGCTGGGAGGAGTTCGCGTATTCTTGACCGGGGGACGCTTTGGTGGGGACTCTGGTCTCGGGGCGACAGACTGCACCGGCCTCGTCTGTTTGGCCGATAATCTTTTAAGGCTGACACAGCGCTTTTCAAACATCTCCTGGACGTCGTCCAGCCTCTTCAGTGTCTTCAGGACTGAAGTCTGTCAATAAAAAGGAATTAATCAGTCTTTCCAATTCTGCCGGAACAGATGTCGGCGCCTCACCTTGAGATCTTCAGGCAGCACAAGCTCATATTGAGTGTTGAGGTCCTTCAACTCGATCAGCTGACAATCTTCTGCTGTTTTCAAGAACTGTTGCGTTTCGGTAAGCGCTGACTCGGCGCCATCCTGGGACTGACATTTGTCCACTGCTTGTGATGCGAGCAAGTAGATGCCGTCTTCACACCAATTGGTAATCTGTTAAAGATCGAAATGACAATTTGATTCATCGTCCAAAATATCCATGTTGTTTATAAAACTTCGTCTTTTACCTTATTGATGCCTCTGTGTATCTGCAGGGTTTTGGACATGACCTCGGTTTTTCTCTGCGCCTCATTGCTGAAGTCATCGCAAACCCGCCGCAGTTCCACACATTTAGGCCGGATCGAGTCCACGGCATAGTGGTTACTCTGGATCAGCTGGTCTCCGTGAGAGGCGTGGAGCTGGGCCTTCTCTACCGTCGGCTTCAAGAAGAACACATTCCAGATCATGTTTTTTTTTTTTTTTGCAGTAGGTAGAAAATGTTTGCAGATTACTCACTTGAGCTTTTTCAGTTAAAAAATTCAGTTGCTCCAAATTGCTTTCAACCTTTGACACACAATTTCCAATATCTGATAACCTGGACAGGCTGTCCATCAAGCCATCCAAAGCCAGTTTGATCTGGAATCAAAGACAAATAAAAGACAATTAAAACCAAATACAAATGAAGCTTGTTTCAGACTTAAAAGTCTAAACAGGGACCATTCATTGTGTTTGGTCTTATAAATGAAATGTATGTTTTCAAAAATAAACCTGATTTCGGTCACCTCTCTGAAATCCTGCTCAAAATGGCGTAGCTGAAGGCACTGCTCCAGTTTTAGGTGGTGTTTGCACCAGAACTGTTCGAAGGCATTATCCGTCTCATCCAACTGGGCCATGAGCCTGAAACACACGACCGACACCTCATTAGCACGCGCTACAGGAAGTCATGCTCAGAGTGCTTTTGTGTAAACTACTTTTACCTTTCCACTGTGGTTTGGTTTTCAATTTCATCAGGATTCATTTTATGGCTTTCTGTTTTGGCTGGTTGCTCCTTGATGCATCCTAGCAGGGTTGTGCCTTGTTTCACGGCCAACGTCAGCTCGTTCTGGTCACAGACATTTAAAAATGATATTGAATATGTTCATCCATACATCCATCCATCCATACATCCTTCCATCTATTTAGCAATCGACACTTCAATCTACTCCATCATCTATCCATCTACCCATCTATCCAAATATCTTAGTGCCCATCCATACATCCATCCATTTATCTATCTAAACTTCCATCCGTCATTCCATCCATCCATCCATCAATCCATCAATCCATCAATCCATCAATCCATCAATCCATCAATCCATCAATCCATCAATCCATCAATCCATCAATCCATCAATCCATCAATCCATCAATCCATCAATCCATCAATCTATCAATCCATCAATCCATCAATCCATCAATCCATCAATCCATCCATTCATTCCATCTATCTAAACATCCAACCATCATAAATACGCCCATCCATCTAAACTTCTACCCATTAATACATCAATTCATATATATATCCGTCCATCCATCCATCTATCCAAATATATAACTATCCATCCAAGGTAAGGTATGGTAAAACTTTATTGTTTCAACTTCTCAACTTCTATCAATCCATCATTTCATCAATCCATCTAAACTATCATCCATCTCTCCATCCATCTAAACTTCCACCCATCCATCCATCCATCCATCCATCCATCCATCCATCCATCCATCCATCCATCCATCCATCCATCCATCCATCCATCCATCCATCCATCCATCCATCCATCCATCCATCCATCCATCCATCCATCCATCCATCAATCCATCCATCCATCAATCCAAAGAAAAGCAATAGACAAACAAAAGTTTACCTTAAGGTAGGTGTGTTTTTCTGTGTGTGCAACAAGTAGATCTTTGGTGTTCTGGACGTTATTTGGCAGCTCAGTGTCGGCTACATCGGTTCCAAAACCCTTCAGATGCTGAGCTGTGGTTTTCACAGTCATGGCAAAATTCTCCACAGCCTGGAAAAACAGTATGTTGATGAAATATTATTACAAAGGTTATCAAGGTCATCATTAATTCAATTGGTTTCTGTTTACCTCATCAATAATCTGACTAAGCTGTTTCTAAATCTTATTCCAGGAAGGAATTAGCGCAGCTTTGCCAGATTATTAGAGTTCAGGTAAACAGAACTAAGAATGAAATATCTACTAAGTGTACTGAGTAGGTGAAATAAATTGCATAGTTAAGAGGATGAATGGACTCACAGTTCGATGGTGTATCCACTGACTGTGACAATATTCAAGACTTCCTCCCAGCTCATTTGTCAGCTGGCCTTTATCCACATATCCATGAAGCTCTGACAGGGAGTTTATCATTACTATCTGCAAACATGAAAATAGACAAATTTAGGATTAGTGTTCCTTTACAGTGACATGATAAATTAAACAGTTATATTTTACAGTAAGGATAGGAAAAACTATGTGATGACTGATAGAAAATTACAGGATTTAAAATTATATTTGAAATAATTTGAAAGTTGATTTTAATTTAAAAAAATACATCGATTAAAAACTAGAAGTAAGAATAAAATAATTTGTACCTTCATTTTAAAATCATCTTTATGCAGCTTTATGCCGATGTCAGCAATAGTTCTCTGGAAGAACCTGTTCGGCCTCAGCACGAACACCAGCTGCAGGTTTCCTGGAAATGCTCCCTTGAAACAAAACAAAAAACAAAATCCATTCCCAGCTTCATGATTTCATAGAGATATTTGTGAGAAAGAAAAAAAAATGTCACAGGCAAGATATTTATAGGATATACTTAAGAATATTTTTAGTTTTTTCAACTTTACTTAAGTAATTTAAACGTAACATTACTAAAAATCCAGTGTTACCTTTGATACGCCCAATGATATTATACTACAAGTTTGCCATTGTATTATAGATCAAAATTAAAGAGAAATAACCAACCCCCCCTTCAATTTTGTCGATTTATGTGTTTATCTATATTTGAATAACACAAACACATATGTTTATACAAATAACCATAACATATAATAAAAAAGAAACCTACCCTAATTTACATTTTATTTTTAAATATTATTAATAAGGCTAGATTTCATCATCTTATATTCCGTCTGGCTCGTCTGTCCCTTACAGCCGTCCCAGTAAATTAAGTGGCCATTTCTATTTGTGACTTACAGCAATTCTGGACAGAGACATTTTCACGGAGCTCCACTTGTCCTTCCGTCGGTCCATGATGACAATGAAGCCTATACTGGCCGCATCAAGGCTGGAGACGAAGGTGTCAAGATTTAGTAGATGTCTCTTCATCTGTTTAATGATGTGTGTTTTACCTGGGAATACTTGTCAAATAAGTTACTACATTCAGGAAGTCTTCTTCTGGCACTTCGCCAAAGCCTGAGAACTCTGGAAACGTGATGATGGGGGCTCCATCCTGCCCTCTCCCCCCTACAAAAGCATTGGAACGACACTTGTTACTATGAAGAACAGCATTTAGAAAAATACAATTTTAAAATGTTTGCTCACACATGGATTTTAGCAAACCCACAGTTAAAGGTTGAATTATATACAGACATAATACAACTTAATACATTTTCAGGACATGAAAACTGTCTTGTTTAGACTCTTTACAGTGCTTAGGAAGTGAACCATTGCCACTGCGATTCTGCACTAGCACTTTATAGGGCCTGGGCAACGTGAAGTGATGTGATCAGGAAAAAGGTTTCTGTTCCCTTTTCAAAATCTCTAAATAGCTTTATTTTGTACTGTTTCACTGCTTTTTTGCTTCAAAACTTAATTTTTTCTGCATTTTTGTTCCTTCAATTTAACAAGCAACATGATCTTCTATAAACTGCACCTTTTATTAGGATTTATTCCTTTGCGAATAAATAGACAATATAAATAATATAAGTACAAGTTTCTGTAGTAAAGAATCATTCTATCTTTTCATGAATCATGATATTTTCTACTTGAAAATAATTGATTATTAAAAATAATTTCTATATATTTTTAAACAATATGAAGTCAAACATCGTGATAACCCTTTAATATATCCTTATTGAAAACACTTTTATTATTAAGGCTTCCTTACATTCATTACTTATGTGTTTGTGTGACGGCCCCTAACAACAGTCCCAGGATTTAACGTGGCCCTCTGGGAAATATACCTGCCCAGCTTTTTTTATAGGTTTATAAGGAAAAGGCAAATAAAATGTATAATGCATGATGGTCTATGTGTTGTTCATTACATTTACTACAAAACCCTCTCTTGGTTTCAAAGCCACATGACTGTAGAGTTTCTTTTTGGATTCATAACAGATTTTCCTGTAGGTCCACACATGACATTTGCTACGTACCTGACAGCAAAGCAAACTGTCGATGTAGCTGCTCTATGATGTCTTCTGCAAGTAGCGGCCTGATATCCCGTTGCATAATCTCATCTGAGGGCAAGAAAGAAAGACACACTTCAGTGAATCGTTGTTCAAATGATGTGTACGAGGTCTAAGAGCCGACAGCACAGATAGAATAAGAAGTTGAGAGAGCGCTGAGGTTAGAACCATCAGCAAGAAAAACCATGGCCTGTCATGTCCAAGACAACATTCAGACGACGCCACAAACAACCTCAGGTTCAGAGATTTGAAGAAAAGGGGATGAAAATGCTAATAAGATTAGCAAGAAAATAATTGGCCACATTGCATCTCACAAACCTCGACAGTCGCAATTTCATGAACCATTGACCAGGAGACAATAGCTGCCATCATGTTATTATTTTTACTTTTTTCTTTTTTTTATTCAACATAGTGGCCAAAGATTACTTTAAACAATTCTTATGCAGCTCAACCAACATGCCAGAAACGCAATGAGTCAATAAAAACTAATGCTGAATAGTATTAGTTCATAAAATCAACTTCTTAAATCCGCCCGACAGAGCAGGAGCGAGAGGAATCCTAAATGACAATAGGGGGAAATGTAGTTTGCAGATGTTGTGTGTTGTTCACAAATGGACTGGGAAATACATTTTTCCACTGAGGTCAAGACAGTCCACAGGATACATGGACAGACACGAGTTAGAAATGTATCCATGCAAGTATAGATCCCATCAATAACAGCCTATTAAAAGATAAATATATCCTTTGAAAGAGGGTAAAATGATGTGAAAAACAACACATTGCTCTGTTTCTGTCCAAGCAGCTCAACGTGATGGAGCAGTAAATGTATTTTTAACTGTAGCTGTAAGGCTACTTCACCCTTTAAAGAAGAAGAGGATCTTTTTTTTGTCATTTAAAAGGAAATTCAATTTGTTCTTTTAACCACTCGTGGTACTGTCACTGGGTCCAAGAGGCAAATCCAGCCCATTAGTACATTTGTTTTGTTACAAAAAAGACATTAGCCTTCAGTACTCCTCATATATACCTCATAAATCTACGGACGAAAAAAAAACACATAATTTTCAGGGCTCAGGTGTATATTACTATGTTTGAAGCATAAAACTGAATCCAACAGGACAGTCTTACCATTTTTTACTCCCTCAGGAAGTCAACCCCTTACATTTTAGCACTATATGTAGTTGCTAAAAAGTTAGTTTGCGACGTGCATATTCCATGATGATGTTAAATTAGCTCAATAAAGTAATCCTGAAAGAGGTAAATCTTCAACACTTACACAGTACTGATCCCATGGTGACGCTTTAAGAAAACAATCCAAGCAAGCTGTGGGGTCCGCTCCACACCAGAGGACGGACATCTACAGCTACACAGTAAATTGCTGGAGTGGGACTGCCTCAGGAGAAGGTTGTGTGTGTGTGTGTGTGTGTGTGGGGGTGTGTGTGTGTGTGTGTGTGTGTGTGTGTGTGTGTGTGTGTGTGTGTCGGTCTGTAAGCAGTCTCATGACCACCTCTTCTTACCACAGTTTACATAAATATCCAGAACAATACTCCCATTAGGCAGTGGGAACTTCCCTCTTCTCCCACACCCTGTCGTGTTTACTTCCACCTATGCTCACCCCTTTTCCTTTTTCTTCGTCAGCCCATGAAAGAGAATTGTTTGCTTTTCCGCTCCATAACTGAGCTGCTATTGTTGTACTTTAAAGAGAAATGAAAATGAACACATGGCCGGGGTCAGCTGCTCTGGATTTCTTGTCATTGCCACCTGCTAATCTACTGAATTCAGGGCTTAACATAGTTTTGTCTCCTTATGTTTATAGTGAAATGTTGGACTATAAAAAGGGAAAAAGTGTAGATATTCATATTAACTAATCTCAAACTAAATTACAGCTCAAAACAAACAGAAATTTACTGAATCAAAAACAATTGATTTTAACCTTTTACTTTAAAAGTTACTGTTCTAAGAACTTGCCGTTGCAGTGCATTATGGGACATATTTTAGAGTGGTGGAAATGCTATCTCTATGTGAGATAATGTGAGATTAATAAAAAAAAACTGAGAATATGTCTACTAATAAGTCTACAAAAATGCTTCTACAGACAAAAGGGAAATTTAAGAATTCAACCAATGAAATTATGTATTGTATTAGCTTTAACTTCCACAGTTACATCTTTGTTTAACCCTTTCAATCAGAACTTTATTAAAATTGATTTATTAAACACATTTAGTAAATATATCTCCTTCTCTTTTCTAGTCAGCAATGAAAACCTTATTTATATGTAATTCACTTGAGCTTCATGAAACCACTCGCCAACACAAATTACAATCTATATATATTTTCAGCCAGTATTCCTTCAAACAAAATTATTTCCAAAACAAATGTCTTAAAACCTATTAAGTCATTAAAATATCTGTTTAACATTCTGATCTAGATGAGACATTGGCCTTGTGTTACCTCAGATCAATCGGAGCACTTGTCCACGACCACAATGTCAAAACACAAATATCACTATATCGTCATCAATAACAATCATGGTATTATGTTCTTGTCTAGCGGCCACGTTTGACAACATAAGAACAAACTCAGTGTCAAATGTCACTAAGATCAAGAGTTATCTCATTCAGACATTTAAATATTAAGTGTGTATATCTCTGACCAATTCAAAACAAAATAAAAAATAAACTTTCACAGACATACAGAAATTGTATATTTGGAATCAGCAATAGAAGCTTCATGTCGTATTATATTTTCCCCATTTAAATGATGTTTCCAACTGTTTTTATTTAAACATCAATATGTTTTGCAATGGAAGCCACGGGTCGAATGAAAACATCTCAAGGGCCTCTCACTTTGGACATTTCTGGTGGAGAGGAAATGATGTAAAAGAAGGCTAGGAACAAAACTAGAAACAGGTTATTCCACACTTCAGACTTAATTATATCGTTTAATACAGATTCATTACCTCGATTATCTTTCTCTTATTATTATTAGTAACTGTATATATAATGTGTTGAGTTTGAAGAAGCCCTGATTTGTGGTAAAACCTATGTTTTCTAACCTTTTTATGACGTCCTTTATCACATTCATAAACCATTATAATAATAAGCATCTTGTTTATTCAGTGCTTATTAGGACTTAACAAAGACGCTTAACAAAAAGGATAAAAAACACAACAAAAAAAAGATTCCAGGTTCCTTTTTTATCAGATACCTCTATTTAATACATTGTACATCCATGTCTTCTGTCTCTCCTCTTACGATGTATGAAACCAGCCTCCCTAATTTAGTCTCCGAACTTACCCACACAATCAGCTCCTCTAATATGATCTAAAAAGTTGAAAGAATTGATGAAACAATATGTGAAGGAGTGACCATCTCTCAGACGTCCTGTGTTACTGTGAGATCCTATATATATATATATATATATATATACTTTAGTAATTATCCTGATATAAATATACATTATTCATGTTAGCATTAAGACTTAAATGTATCTATGCTGCTCCCACATCCATTCTTCTTTTGGCTGAACCTGGCAACCCAGGATGCACTTTACAAAGAAGACCTCCCATTTTTCTGGGGAGAAAATGTGATTTATTTTCACCACCTTAAACAAGAAGCCTTGTAGTGTAGCGATCAAGTGTAAGATGTTTTCGAGTGTTCATGAAATATTAATAAGACTGGAAGAGTGGCTGGACTGACACAGGGCCCCACATATGTGCTTCCTTATTCAACCATCGGTTAAGGATGAAGATTTGACCTCAGCTTCCAAAAGCAGGAGAAATATTCTTACCGACATGAGCGATGACACACTGGACTCGCTGCAGGAGCTCCTGGACCGACATTTCTTTCTCGTTGAGCCAGCAGAGCATCCTCCTCTCCTCCTCTTCCAGCCTCTTCTTCTCGCTCACCTTCACCGCAGCTGCAGCTCCTCTCGTCGCTCTGCCACGCCCACGACTACCAGCGATGACCCTGTGATATCCGAGGTGCCTTCACTTCATTTATCCCTTTCCTTCATCCTACTATCCTCCCTGAGGTGGCGCTAACATGGCGATGATCCCGGTGATGACACCACCGCTGAGGCAGAGTGTGACGCGGACAGCGCCCCTCCGTGACGTCACTGGCGCTGATGCTCCACACGACAATGGACGAACTCACAGGCAGAAGTGCTTCTTTAAATTGAAGCAAACTGTTTTTTAAATAAATATATATTCATGTTTTTGTTTGTATTCTTCAAACGATCGCTCAGACCAAAGGCGCAGAATCAGGACAGCGAGGAACCTTCAGCCCCAGGAGGCGGAAGGAGCCACAAAAGGAGGGGGAGGAGAGAAGGATGGATGACGAATTATAATTAGATTATTACTGTTTTTATTTATTGTTGGTATTGTTCTCGGATATATTATTATTCGCATCATAATCCTTCTTTCTTTTTTTCGTGTCGTTGTTATTGTTGAGTTGTATTCAAATATAACAGAACTAGTGTAGAGATGCTGTAAGATCTTTTAAGAAAAAAATGATGTTTTATTTACTGACAAAAATTGACAATTGTATAGGAATATCTTTTTTTAACATAAAATAAGGACAAACGATTAGGAGGTAATATAAGTTTAATAACCAAAGAGAAGCTTCTAACGATTAGTCTGCAAAAATAATAATAATAATAATTATTGGATTCCAAAAATATCCATGTTTTTTTGGACATTGTTTTTATGGCACTTTCTGCCACTACCCACATTTACAATTATTATTTTTGTTTCTTATTAATGTATGGTATTTCTCTTAATGTATATTCACCGAATTCAGGTTTAACTCGAGGGAAATAATATGTAATTATTATTATTATTATTATTATTATTATTATTATTATTATTATTATTATTATTATTAACCAATGTATTTATTGCTAATATAAATCTTGACTTAATGACACACAACAGTTCAATTGTATTTATTTATTTTTAATATAAATGTGTGAGGAATTCATGTTTTAATATTAGATTGTAAAACTAAAATCACACTTTTGTTTTTTACAGATTAATTATATCGATTTTCTTTCTGTTATTGTATGGTAAATAGAAAAAGTTGACTCTTTTTGTCACTCCTCGAGGTGAGGCTTAAATACGTATTTTGTGTGTCTTGTACAATAACACGTGGCTTCGAATTTGTTTTAATGCAGTCGCTTTGAACGTTATTTAAAAATATATTTTTATTTTCTTCTTGTTGTTTTTAAATATTTTACACTCTACGAAGGACGCACCTACTTCCTGTAAATGAAACGTCACCGGAAGTACCCGATCTCGCTCAGCGCGGGAAACAGTTTTGTTTACTGTCCCTGCGACTTTGACTTCGACTTCGGATTTAAGCGCATTTATTGGCTCCTATATTTTTGGAAAACTGCGGTGCAATAGTTTGGAGGTCGTGTAAAAGAAGGTGAGAAGAACGAAAAACATGTCTAGATATAGTCGAAGACTCCCTTCCTAAAGCTAACTAGCTCTGCTTTGACTCGCCTCGTCATCCACGTTTAGTAACTAAATAGTTGTTTATCTGCGATATTGTAATCCATCAAATTTCATTCGGATTAGATTTGGTTTCGAATTGTGATGTGCAACAGTTCGACATTACACTGTCTAGCTCACTTGACATGTTTTATCAGAGTCAACATGCATTATTATGCGTTATTGTACTATTTTACTACAGTTATATTAGGTATATTCAATCAGCAATGTCTATATTAAAGAATATATATTTTAGTTTTCCTTCTCATAAACGAAATGTTATGGGTAGAATGGTTTCAGTATAAAATTTAAAAAAAACATGCATTTAAAACGTTTTTTTCTGTTGTTTTACAATATGTATAGATTTGTAGCATATTTTGTTTAACTTCCTCGTTTTATTTTTTTTGTTTTATACAGTGGTAACCATGCAGGCCTTTTTGAAAGGAGTTTCTGCTCCGACCATTAAACTCCAGAAAGATAAGAGCGAAAAGAAAACCAAATCAATTCCTTGGGTTGAAAAATAGTAAGTATCTTTTACAGAACATCTCAGTTAATCGCATGTAAAAAATGAGTAAATGTGCGGCACAATAATGGGTTTTAAATAGATATGTGGCATCTTTTAAGAGTTACTGGTCACGAGTAGAATTTCATAAACAATTAAGAATACTTTTCACATGTTGAAAAGGGAGATTCTTGTTCGATGATTGCGGGATAACCCTAAAATCTCAATATGGATGCAAGACATTAAAAAAAAAGTTAAGTTGATATTTTATTTTGATTAAGTGTACTATTTTTTTTTTAAGTTCCTGATTTTCTTACTAAAGATGTTGACTGTAATTTTTTTTTAATCCAGCAGGCCAAAGTGTGTAAATGACGTGGCCTACCAAGAAGAGGTGGTGGCTGTGCTGAAAAAGTCCCTGGAAGGAGCTGATGTAAGTTCCCTTTCAATGAGGGATTCATCATTTGCTCAGTGAATGAGGTCACAAATAAAATATAAAGGTCAGCAAAAGTTCTTTGCTTCGCATACAGAAGAATTATTAAAATGTTAAGGTTTTGGGTAATCCAATGATTAACTTAAAATCAATTATACAAATGCAAAAATAGTTTATATTTCAGATATAATTTCACATGATACATTTGGTAATCGGTGGTTAAAAGAAATCTGAAACAATGTCCAGACTGGTGTTAAAATTGTTGCTTATTGTTTTGACTCGCATACACAACGTATATGATGCTTTTGTTTTTATTTTACAGCTTCCCAATCTGCTCTTCTATGGTCCTCCAGGAACAGGAAAGACTTCAACCATTCTAGCAGCAGCAAGAGAACTTTATGGGTGAGTTGAAAGATACTATAGAATTTAAAAAAAAGGAGGACATTAACTAATTTCCAACTATTTCTCTACTCTCAGGCCAGAACTGTACAGGAGCAGGGTGCTTGAACTTAATGCCTCGGATGAACGAGGCATCCAAGTCGTTCGAGAGAAGGTGAAGAATTTTGCTCAGCTGACTGTGGCCGGAACACGTCCAGAGTAAGGCAGCATTAAAAAAGGCCATGATTTCAAAGTTGCTTGTTTTTCAAACTTGTTTTTTTTTTTTTTGCTTCTTTTTCAGTGGCAAACACTGTCCTCCGTTTAAGATCATCATTTTAGACGAGGCAGACTCCATGACTAGACCAGCCCAGGCTGCCCTCAGACGGATCATGGAGAAGGAGTCGCGTACAACGCGCTTCTGTCTTATTTGCAACTACATCAGCAGGTCAGTTCGCCACGTCAATTCACTCGAAAACGCACACATGAATAAATTATTTGTGATGTGTCTCTCTAGGATCATCGAGCCTTTGACTTCAAGATGCTCAAAATTCCGCTTCAAACCTCTGGCCAATAATGTTCAAGAGGGGCGATTGCTGGATATATGTGAAAAGGAGAAGCTTAAGTACACTAAAGAGGTACTTTTTTGGCTTATGTTTACTCACTGTTAGCGGAAGGATTCTGTTCTTGAAAGTACTTTGAACTTGAGTTTGTGATGCTTTCTCAGTTATCCACTTTCATATGTTGTAACAGATTTTTATTTGCTCTACATATCCTGGTAGTTATTAACAGTTTTTTCTTCTTCTAGAGTATATTAGCGCTGGTCACTGTGTCAGAGGGAGATCTCCGGAAAGCGATCACTTATCTTCAAAGTGCCGCTCGTCTCAACCTTGACAAGGAGATCACAGAAAGTACCATCATTCAAATAGCCGGGGTGAGTTGCTAAAGCTCAGGCGTTTGTGAACCCTCAATAAATGCGTTTCTTCCGACAGGTTGTGCCGACGAAAATCATTGACGGCCTGATTCAGATATGCCTCAAAGGAACATTTGAGAAGCTTGAGATCGCTGTCAAAGTAGGTGTTCGTATGCATTTGTGTGACTGACCTTTAGACTAAAAACATAAAACTGTACATCAACTTGAGAAGAACAAAATGTCTTCCAGGACATAGTGGATGAAGGCTATGCTGCGACACAGATCCTGACCCAGTTGCACGAGTCTATCCTGGAACAAGACCTGAGTGACAAATGCAAGTCTGAAATCGCTGAGAAGATAGCAGTGAGTCTTTTATGTTTCCCTCATTTATTTAAAACGAAATGATTGTAATTAAGAAACGAGTATCACTTCTTAATAAGTCTTTAAATCACCAAGTAACTTATTGTTCTTGTTTCCTCAGGTGGTGGACAAATGTCTGTGTGACGGTGCCGATGAGCAGCTACAGTTACTGAGTCTTTGTTCAACCATCATGCAACAAGCTTCCCAGAACAACTGATGAACTTCCATCGGAAACAATGTCGACATTGTATCTGGAAAAATCTTTTCAACCCTCTTCAGTCTGTCACATCTTTTTTCTATTAAACCCAAATAGCTCCTCAACTGTTTCTGTCATTGTTTGCTCACAATTTTAAGTAGTGAGTTTAAATCACACTCTTATTGAATGTCTGAACAAAATGGAATAGTGAAACTATTGTGTTGGAACTTAATTCTTTATGGACGAAATAATGCTTGTATATCAATGTGATGGACTGAAACACTGCCCAGGATGCAACTTGCCAAATTAGTGAAGCAGTTTACATCCTTGACTGCTACATTGTTATTGGCAGGAAATAAAATTTGTAGAGTTGCTTATGTTTGTTAGATTTCATGATTTAGTAAACCTCAAGCAAAAGCCAGAAATACTGTGTTCCAACAAAAAACAAGAATACCAAAGTTACCAAACTACGTGTAGCTGTTAGCTCACATGATGGCGACGATGAGCCTTTGGCTATTAAATCACCAGACCAACAGATGTTCTGTTGCCTTATTTACTTGTAAACAACATTAAATTAACAAGACTATTAACTGGATACAGTTAACCTTATATTGATGGAACTTGAGGATTTTAACAAAAGAATAAAATAGTTCAACCATTCACTTTGCAGTAGTTAATTCATAGTAATATTAAATATAATATAAAATCATTAGATACTTGGTGAAACCTCTGCGTGAACAGGGAAACAAACAAAACTGCTTTTTTTCAGCTTTTTTTTTTTTCCAAAGGGACACATTTTTTATCGTTTACCGAGCGGGGAGGAAAAGTGAACTTGACGCAACATCTTCAATCAGTTCAACAAAACAGAATTTAACAGTTGCCATCAACAAATTTGAATTTTGATCTTGTCATAAAAAGTTTTATTATAATTCTGTGCATTTTACATTCCTCGGTTTAACAAAACAGTTCGGGACAAATAAAATCTGCTCAAGGGCCACAAATGGCCCCCGGGTCGAACATTGGACATGGCTGTCTTAAACCGACATGCAATCATTATCTTAAAATCCTATATTTTATATAAATTATGAGTCATTAGATATTTGACACATTTAATCTTAGTGCAAATCAGAGCAATAATACTGACGACATTAACATGTTTGTACCGTGAAGCACTTCCTGACCATATAAGGATCCTTCATTTTTGTCATTCTTCGAAACGTTGTCATGACAATGAAAGTCATGATTATTATCTTCAGTATCACCGTCGCTCCTACAGACAGATCTTGATGTGCTTGGTCAGTTCTCGATCCAAATCGTGGATCAGATTGTCGAAGTCCTTCAGACTGAGGCGACAGTTGAACGGAGCATCGAACTCCTCCAAGTAAATTCCTTCTCCTGCTCCTCCTCCTTCAACATGTTCAACTCTTGCTTCCCCTTCTTTAGACTGGACATTCTCCTCGTCCTCGTCTTCACTCTCTGGAACGGCAACAAACGTGTGAATGCGAGGTCAGATGATTGAAGCAGGGAACTATGAGCATTATCTACCCGTGTCGCTGTTACTTCCTGCCACCTCGTCGTAGTCGTGCTCGTGCGGCGGATCGTTCCGACCGCAGACGCTCCAGTCTCCAGCGTACCGATGTGACACTTTACTCTCCAGCCTGGCCGGACCCCATCCTCGTCTGGAGACCACCGCCCCCTCCCCCAGGTGATGTTGGCCTACGGAAGAGTTGTGAGGAGGTACTGTGGACGAAAGGTGTCGACGTGAGACAAAGAATTCAAATTGCAAAGTTGTATTTTTGTCTCACACCTGGCCACAGCTGGAGCAGATAGTGCAACACTTCGATGTGCTGGTTAAAATCCACGTCACCATGGTGACCCCTCGCTGTCGAACGCCTCCCGCCGGATCCGCCGCTCCACACGTTCTCCGGCTGGGTAAGAAGAACCGGGCCAAAACAGACTGCGAGGTTCTGGTGAGTCATTCGATTGAAGGCGCTGAAGGACGCCACAAGGCTGAGGTGGTCCAGCAGCAGAGACAAGGTCGCCTGAGAGCCACAACAAACATCAACGTGATGTGACATGAAGTAAAGGGAATATTCCACGTCTGTACTTTTTCCGGAGGCGGCAGGCAGGACAGCAACTCCTTGGTCCTCCGAGTCAGCAGGTGATCGGGAACGACTGGGAGAGAAAAGGAATGCCGCAGAGCCAGTTCCTTTTTGACATCTTGGTACAGAGTCCTGGTGATGAGCGGCGATGGCAGTTCTCGTAGATAGTCCTTCAATATTCCTGAGGGGAGACACACGAGTGAGTCCAGACGCCCACTGGACATTCTGGCAAGCGTCACCTGTTAGAACGTTGACGTCCGGGTACAGGTCTTCACTTAAGAATACAGCAGAGCTGTCCTTCTCAAAGCAGTCTCTGAGATCCTTCTTCACCGCAGCAGAACCGCAGAGTCTGTAGAGTCCCACCACCTGGAGGGTCACAACAATACAACCTTGTTCTCAGTGTGCTTGAACAGGCAAACGAGAAACATTTGCGAGAGCGTGCTAAGAATTATAATCCAGATGTTAACGATTCATGATCACTGCAGGTGATCAGGGAAAGACAAGAACGCAGGCTAGGGCTGGATAATTCAAGGTCCCTCAGGGGCCACATCAGGACTGTTGTGAGAGTCCGTCAAGATATAATGAAAAGGAAGGCAGAGAAAAATGTTATGAGATGAGAAATTAACAAGGAAACCAAAAATATTCGTAATACTGTATATTATTTAAAAATACTTTTTAAAATGTTTTGACAGACACAAAACACTAGCAAAAAAAGACGAATAAAAGAAAGATAAAATAGGACAACTGAGCGGGTAGAGCTATAACAATTTTTAATTTGAGTTAGTTTTAGTTAAGTTAATTTAGTCAGAATTTAACAAATAATTAATAACCCAAATAGTTTTGTTAAACACATGGATTTGATTGGTTTTTAATGGGTGTTCTGTGAATCCAGTCAAAATACAACATGTTTAAGTTCAGAAGTAGATGAGAAAGCAATGCAACATCAGCCAAATGGAAGTCTGTAAATTTGAAGCACAGGTACATTTTGTTATTCCAAAGTCCTGATAACAGGACTAAATGCAAGACACTCGAAGTTACTTAAAAAAAACATTGTTTCTAGAATCAAAGGGTCTTTCTTTTCAAGTGTAGTGTTTCCATTCTCATTCATTTGCTCTGTTAATCCCGTCATATGGTTGTAATGTCAGAATCTATAAACCAGGGTTGTGTGCGTTGAGATGCAACATAATTGTTGTAGCCTTTGAGTAAGAGAGTTCTGTTCTTGTCATCCAAATTTACCCTCAGTCCTCGGCGTTCTATTTCATTCACAGTCTTCTGGATCAGCAGTGGAACTGGAACTGTAGAACCTTCCTTCAGCACCAGATGAGACAGCTCCGCACCAAAGACGTTTGAAGGTCCTCGAGCTTTGCTGTGAATCTGTTCAGACAACGACACGTCAATGTTGGTCTATCGCGAGCATGAAGCCTTCGCTCTCGTGTACCGGGGGGTCCCACGTCTCCTGCAGGGACAGCTTCATGTACAAACGTCCTTGAGGCTCCAACTTGACAAAGATTTGTTGTTCACGACTTCCTGCCAACAACAATTAATTGTCATTCTTCATTGATCAATCAAACTGATCAATAAGGGAAACAAACCTTTGAACATTCGCGGGATGGAAACCTCACGCAGACAACAGACTTTGTTCTTAAGCGGACAATCTGCGGCTGTGCCCTTGGATTTAGATCCTCCACCTGCTAGATAGAAATAAAGGTGAACTCGTATACAAGTGGCTGTTGAATTTAGCTCAGTCTTACCAGGAGTGAGCACGACCAGTCGGAGGATCTGGGCTCTCTCCAGCTCCAGGTGAAAGGTGTGGTTCAGGTTCAGGGTGTGTCCTCGGAGACCGAGGGGAGCTGTCCTTGCTCTGGTGACATCGTCAATCTGGATGGCAAGAAATATTTCTTTACTGATGTCAGACCTGTTGAGTCATAAAGACAATGTGTTACGCGAGACACTCATGAGTTAAACCCAAAACATCTAAAGGTTATCGACTAGTTGTGTCGAACGAATGGAACAGGTTACAAATCAGGTCAAAATCAAAGTAGTTTAATGCTCATGTTATTATGGTGACCCATAAAGATGCTAAAGTTTAAGATAAGAAAGGAAACCAATAAGATTAAAACAATTAGAGTCAGACAAGATTAAGGACGAACAGACAGAAAATAATAATAGATGAGATCCAAGAATGAAAAGACAAGATCATAATCTCACTCATGCCTGCTTTTGTGTTGTGGATTTGACACTTCTGGTCTACTTCATGCACTTTAATTTTGAGGGTAACGTTTGCAATGTCAGGCTTTATTTACTTCCAAAGGTAAGAATAAAATGGAACTGTATGATGCTGTTGTTTCAAGGAAGAAGAACCAACATTTTTAAATGCTACAATGGAGTTGAAACAAGTTTAAATGAAGAACTAGTGTCATCAAAAGTCTGTCAAGTCCACTGCCAAAAGGACCAACAAAGAACATGATTTATCGACCAGGATGAAACACACTTCCACAACTTCCACATCACTTGGTAAATTAGGTCATTAAAGGTGGGGTAGGTGTTCTCCAAAACGTTTAAAGCAAGATACATTTTGAGTTTAAAAGAATTGGTTTACCATTTGTTTGTTTCTTTGACATATCCATATCATTTTTTTTTTGTGGTGACTTTTAAATGTTTTTTTTTGTGATAGTCTTTTAAAATTCAAAAGTGGATTTTCACCAATGGCTTTAAAATGGTTCTGGGAGTATTCTCCTGGCTATACTTCGGCCAAAATGACAAACAAAAACAACATGAAAAGGATGTTGATTGAGAAGGAAACAGTTGATGAAGAACTGAAAAGAACAAGATCTACAATCTAAAGAATCTTTATCATGTGTACCTGCTGTTCTTCATGTCCTCCAGCCCTAATAGATGAACCGTCAGTAGACCCGAAATCTTTCGGTTGCATCGTGCCACGTCTGAATCCAAATACATCTGGAAGGAGGTGAAGTCAGAAGAAGACGGAGGATCCTTGGGCAGCGGCAGACGCTCCGGTGAGTCGCCATCGCTGAGATAACCTGTTGCAGAAGTTCATACGTTCCAAAGGTGTATTTGATGCAACTTAATTCATGAAGAGAGAAGGAGAGAATCTAGATTTGTACCTCCTTTACTTGTGGACGACCTCTGGGACGAGTGAGGCAGTGGACACGTGGAGCTGTCCAGGTGATACCTGCTGATCACGTTCTGATCGGCCGACGACGTCACACACTGGTTGGTTGGAGCCTCTTTCCCTCTTTTGCTGCCACGACGGCGAGTTGAAGACCGGAAGCTGAGTTTGCGACGCAGCTCGGGCAGTTTCTTCATCTTCATAGAGATCTTCCTGACAGTACCGGGTGACGTGAGACCTTCAGACACACTTGTTTCTTAGAGAGAGAGGTGAGAACGTCAGGCGTGACAGTTTCAGGGGATATTTTAAAAATGAATGTACCTGGATTGGATATAGTTATCTCATCATGAGGGTTGATGTTCAGATGTTTCCCTCCACTTGACTTGAGTTGCTGTTCGTCCTTTCCCGAGACTAGCTTCCTCCACGTCCTACCTTCTCCGCATGGACCACTGAGGTCCTCCTCCTCTGGGATTGGGTTGTACCAAATGTTGCTGGCAGAGTCTGATGGCGGCTCGTTGGTCCTACGTGACGGCTTCATGGTTTTTCCTGAAGAAAGAACCCAAGATCTGCTGCTGCTGTCCAGATTCTGCAGGTAAGTGCGCTGACAGGGCAGCCTTGTGCCAGCAGGAACATGAGGAACCCCAGAGGAACCTCCTGGTGGGGATACAGGTTTCCGCTGACTGATACAAGGAGCTTCATCCCCTCTGCTTCCCTGCCGGTATTCCCGGGTGCTAAGGTGTTCCTGGGTCAGCTTTGAACTACTTGCCAATTCATTAGCGGCGTGTTTGGATGATATTGCATCCTGAACAGTAGGAGGTGCCATAGAGCCATGTTGTTGGCTTCGCTGCTTTGTTGCCATGGTGACTTGTTTCCCTTGGGGAGACAGCGAGTGATGGTCTTGTGACACCACTGGAACATCTGTAACAAAGAGTTTTCACTGCACTTTTGTCATAAGGATACTTAGTATGGTAATGTAACTGGACACAAAACATGATAGAACTCAAGATGCACACATTCTTATTCACAAGTTTTTTAATCTTTCTGTGGAGTTTAGGTCCCCAGAGAAAACCTTTGGAAACACACCGAGACTACTCCTTGATTATTGGCTACACATCTAACCACTACGTAGAACACTTTTAATGATTCATCCTAACTTCCTGTCAGCAGTGTGTGAGTGTATATAGAGTGCGTCACCTCTCTTCCTGCAGCTCCTCTCTCTTCCCTGCAGCCTGGAAAAAGTTCTCTTGAACAGCGGCTCAGCCATTTTGCCGTACTGTTCCGTTAGTTCTGGACCTGAGGCTCCGAGACGTGGTCCTGGACCACTAGTCTGCCGGAGACTGACCAGGATCGAGGATCCTGAAAGAGACAAACCTCTCACTGTATTGGCTCCTCATGTGTCCAGAGTCTGTCCTTTTTTTAAACTAGAGTTGCAGAACAGGAAATAAATTCCTCACGTTCTTTCCCAACACACCCCTCCTCCCCTTTTCCTTCTCCTTCCTCCCCCCACCCCTTTTCCTACTCCTCCTCTCAGTCCACTGTGGTTGAGGATGTCGCCTTTTTTTTTTTTTCTTTTTCAATTTGTTTTCAGACTATTAAGTATTTTTAGTGGAAAGAAACTGAACCAGTAAATGGAAAAATACATTTTTTTTCCCAGGCTTGCCTTCAGTTGTGTTCACTGACTGCATTAATGACGTTTATTGAGGTGTTGAAAGTCCAAACTGAATAAATGTGTCCTTGTGTGCAGTTGACCACAGCACACATATTTACAGTTTCACGCCCCTATTTCATTAACGCATACACAGATCCAAGAACATTTATTTTATTCTTTTATGCACCGATATAATCATCTTTGATATCCATGAAAAAAGACACAAAGTCAGACTCAGCTGGGAGATGTAAAGAATCTTCGTCCGAGGTCCGTTGGTGCCTCCGTTCGTCCACTGTAAACAAACACCAGTTGAAAGGGCAATCATTTTAAATAGAAACTAGTGGGGAAAAAATAATCAACATTAATTGAATACAACAAAAACATGGCCATTGAGGCAAGGGCCAAAACATTTGAATTCCCACATCATGATCAATAAGTTTTTGACAGTTTTTTTTTTTTTTCACAAGAACATTATATGAATATTTGTAAAACCAATAATCCCACATTTTATTCAAGCAGATCAAAATAACACTTTACTCTCTGAGCATCAGCCCTCTTACAACTGATGCTCATTTCATAAAAAGTGAAAATGTGTATAGAAAGGTTTTGAAAATGCATATAGTTCAAGGAATTCTCCAACCTTTTTAGCAAAAGAACCAATACCATCTGGTTCCATCAATTATTTGAAGATGTGTCGATCTTGTTCGGAAGAAGTTTCGGAACAGGCTCAGTGTAGGTTTTTGCAAAAAAGTTTGAGAACTCTTAAACTACTTGCATGCCCATTGCGTTAAGACATTTTAAATAATTTAAAATGACATAGATAAGGTGAATTTCGGGAGAAAAGGAGAAAATTAAAACATAGATGCAAATGTGCAATTGACAGCTCTGCGTGAGTGATTTGATAGTTTAAAGTCCAGCAGTCGAGTCGTAGGTTATTAGAACTGAGAGAAACTTACACAGGTCTGGTGCTGACTCGACCTCTTGTGGAGCCTCTCCTGACTGGGTTGCGGTAGACATTCAGGTCGGGTGATGTCAGCGGTTTGAAGAAACGAGCTAGAAATAATAATAATTTGCAATATAGTGCAACTGGATACAAGTAGACGTTCTCATGAATGAAAAGTGGCTTAAAATACCTTGGCTGTCCCCCTGGTTGGTTTTGATACCGGAGGGGGGCACTTGTGGGTCAGTGTAGTCCAGGACCCTTTTCCAGTACTCGTTTGTTAGCGACAGCAGTCTAGAAACTACCTGCAAGTGTTAAATCATTATAAAAGCGACAACCGTGAGCATGTCAGTCTCAGATGCTACGAACCTTTGGTTGAATGTTCGTGTCCTTCATGATTGTGGAAGGTGTTGGTTCTGGCAGCCCATGACCCACTAGGGTCGGCCCGAACACACGCGACAGGTTCTTTTGGTCCATCTGACAGGGAGGACTTGCCATGACCCTGAAACATAAAAATTGTCAGCCATGTTCGGTGCACGATCCACGATAGGAACCTCTGAGAACTCTAGCGAAGAGAATCAGTCGTACCTGTAGAAGTGAATCATCAGAAAGGCGAGCGTGTCCCTGTTGACCCGCGGCAGGTCCGCTACAGCCCCGGTAATGGCCGGTATACCGGTGCACTCATCCATCTCTGACCAGAGGAACATCAGTTGGAAAGGACACCCCTTGCATGATCAGGAGGACAACATACCAGAAGCTTCCATGAAGGTGCGATGGAGCCGAAAGGTGACCAGAGGCTCACTCAGCTTCCTGAGAAAGTCCTTGAGCAGTCCACAGATGGCGTGGATGTCCATCACCTTATTGAGCTGCAGGGACACCTTTCCACGCAGGAATTGTCCACGCAACTCCCTCACCTGCTGTTCACCACCAGGGACACGATACAGCCCCCTCTTGGAGCCAAAGAAAACACTACAATGCCCATCAAACACGTAGATGCAACGTTTCATAGGTGAGAATAAAGAGAACTTGTGCATAAAACAATAGCTCTTGGTGTGTGGCAGCAACTTTAAATGATTGAGACCATTTCATTTCAGATGATTCCAAAAGATGCGTCGACAGCAGTGGAGTCAAACTCAATCACACAAGAGGCCAAAATCCTTTAGATGCCGAATAAAATTTAAATTTACCAAGAAGTATGAGTCTTATTATGATATAGTTCTTTCATTCTAATTAATCAATTTGTCCACCTTAGACAAGTCTCAATCCTTTAAGAAGACTCACAACAAGACTACACAATTGTTGACATTCGTAATCTATAATACTCATCTTACCTTAAATCATTTAACTAGAGTCTTATCTCGGGGTCAAAGTGCCCCAAAAACAAATGTTTTGCAGTGTCCTTTGTGTCGTCTCTGGGTCAAGGTCAACGACCTCCCTGGCTTCCAGAAATGTCTGACACTTTTTTTTCCCGACCCAGAGATAACACGAGGGTTAAACGTCACAATATCAACATGAAAACTAGTCTTAAATGAGGGTCAACCAGCCGAAGAGCCACATAAAATGACTTCGCAGGGAAGGATTTGACCCCCTGAGCTTTGAGTTCGACACGTGTGGTCGAGACTCGAGGTACTAGCCAAGTGGGTCACCTCAGTAAGGCCCCGCCTCTCGATCTCCCTCACGCATTCGACGACCAGCAGAGGAACTCTGGGATGATCCAGCAGAGGGAAACCCTCCAGGGTAACAGACTGGGCCGGACCTTCTCCGGCGGAACAGCTGCCACACTTCGCCGTGCACTCTGGATGAGTGACCACGCGACAGTTCCTGCACTTGACCACGATCTTGCCGAAGCGAATCCTTTTACCACAGGGCGAGCAGGTCTCCGGCCAAATGACCTGAAGAGGGACACACGGTCCAGCAGGTCAGCGGGGGGCGCTCAAGTTCGTGGGACAGTAAATCTGTACCGTTTTAGATGAGAAAACATGTTTTCGAGCTGGATAACTGTCTTTGGTTTGGAGCGTCTCTGGAAGTTTTTGTATTTCTACTTCAATAACAGCTTCAGTAATGGGAGACCAAACAGACGTTTGCTCTGTAGCTGAAAAAAAATAGAGCCCACTCAGGTATTTTAAGTTTGAAAAGTTAGTGCTGATATCTTCACCTTCACTGCCGACAGAAAGTGGCCGCTCCTCAATCACACTAGGTTCAGGGGTCTCTTGAGTGACACCAACAACCATGTGGATCATCTGCCCCGTTTCAGGAGTCCTGACAGTCGTCTTGACAATAGTCTCAATCTCCTACGGGACACACCTCTCGTTTCAATTTTCTGCAGATTATGAACCTTGACTTTTGATCGGTAACCTTGTCCAAAGTCCTCCTGTCCGACAGATCGGGAGAGAAGGTTCGTACTCGTCCTCGTTTTCCCATCATCGTGCTGACAGGTACTCCCATCGAGGACCGCTGCAGACATCCAGTCGAGGGGGGTTCAACTTCAGGTGGACACAAGGGAAACAAACGATCTACAAACCCTCTTCTCCCGGACTCTTGACCTCAGGGGTTTGATCACAGTCTGGTCAAGATCCTGGAACAAGACCAAGAAAGATCTTATGTGTTTAACTAAACAAGATCACCTACAGATTTGTTGAAGGAAATGGCTGTTCAAAGAAGAAAAAGAAACAATTTTTTAAGCATTTTCTCTCTCAAAAACTAATAAGTCACCAAAATGGGTAAATTAAAGTGACTAGTAAACTCACTGTGAGGAAGTAACCCTCATATATTGCAACCTTTTTCCAGCGCCCAAAATCATACTTGAAGATGGCACTTCTACGTCACTTTTTCAGCGATGTGTGATTGGCCGAGTTACCGATACGTGATGTTACCGACGGGCTATTCTCAAAGCAACCACCCCAGATAGACAGGATATGACGATGCAAACCAAGATTACTAGCGTGTGAATTAATGCAAATATAGTTTATCAGTGAGAATAATTCTACAAACATACAGACTCATCACTGTTGATGATTATTTTAAAACTAAAAGAATAAATAACAAAATTAAATATTAAAAAAAATCGTCAGAAAGGCGGCGCCCTAGCGCCCTCTAAGGGCCAGCCATCACTGATGCGCACACACACACACTATAGCTCTATATACTGCATGCATGATGAAATGGTTGAAAGCTTCAAAACCTAACCATGTCGTCGTCAGTGCGGTCGTAGCTAATGTCGGAGTGGGACAGGAAAGAAGACTCATCAATGGCCGACAGTCTGAAAATACAGTAGTTACAAATTTAAAGTCAGTTTTGTTGGCCTAGCAACCAGGGTCATGTTTAGATTATGGCCACAGGATATGGGGAAGTCTGCTGCATTATAATCACCGTTTGTTGTTCCGAGACAGGGTCACATTTGCCCCCCGTTGTTCAAAGGTGGCGATGAGCGACTTCTGCTCGTCGTTCAGACACGCGCTCGACTTGGTGTCGTTGACCAAGATGTCGCACATCAGCTGCATCTGTCGCTGCTGCAGAATAGTACATTTGTGAACTCACAGGCTCATGTTAGTCGTTGAAGTTTACCTACCAGGTATTTATAATCCGCCTCCATCTTGTAACGCCTTTTCATCTCCACGTCCAACTGATTGCGGGCATGTTTCAGTTTGACCTCCAGGGCGGCTTTCCCAACATCCGACTTCACCAGTAGCTCCTTGTACTCCTTCAACTCGGTCTCTGCGTGTAACCAGCGCTTCCTCACTTGCTCTAGATTCTTCAAAACTTCCAAAAGTTCTGGCAAAAGAGCAAAACCTGGTCAACTTTTTTTTGGCCGAGGTCAGGTTTCTAATGCTGGACGACATCTTAAGACACCCACCAATTTCAGTGGCAAGACAAGTGTCTTCGATGGAGATTCTTTGGAGACAAATGGACAACAGCTCCTCAAGTCGTGGCGAGGAACCATCCATCACAGAACGAAACTCGCGGGACAGATCGTCCTCACCGATGCTGTTAGAACATCCTGGGATGGGAGGATAGAATGGGACGGTGAAATCTCCATTTAATATCAACTTCTTTTGTATTTTTTTTTATTACAAATGCTGTTCTTTTAACTTAATAAAGCCATTTTTCTTTCTTTAAATAATATCCAAAATGGATTAAATTATAGTACGTGCTCAGTGATAATAAATTAAAAGTGAATTAAAGTTGCGATCTCTCTTTATATCACTAGTTTAATTTGTGAACTTTCTAAAAACATTTAAGAAACACGGATTTTTTTAAACTAAGAAATTCAGTGTTTTAAACAAATCATCTGTTTTTGTTTGTCGTTTTACTCGTGTTTTTCTGAGCCACACATCCAATTTGATTTATTTTCTTAAGATCATATCTTTGTCCGTCTTTAAAAACAGGTTTTAGATTATTATTTTTTTAAACCAAAAAAAAAAAAACTAATTCTAAATAAGTATAATTTCGTGAACCGTGTCTGGAACATACCTGGACTTCATTTTAATCCATCTCGTCTACTGGTCGCATTTTCTTCTTCTTCGTGTTATATGGCGGATGACAACTCATGCAATTTGTTACAGCTGCGCGTGCACGTCTGTTTACTGAGTCATCGGCTGATTCCGCGTTCCCTGGTCACGTGACTCCTCCATCAGTATTATTTTTAGCTTTACTGCAACACGAAATGAAAAATAAAAAACAAGGTTTATTCACTGTATACTTTGTCAACCCGTAAAAAAACGACGTGTCTATTTTTGGTTCCGATCTTGAAATCAGAATTGCCCTAATTATTAACAATTGTACTTATAATAAACTGTGCACATTTTTTACATTTTACATTGATATCGATTAAACTAAAATAATAATATTGATTAAAACCGCAATAATACTTAACGCGGGGTGTCGAGGATCGTTGTGATGTGCAGGAGGCTCCAGCAGAGGGCGCTCTCACGAGATGCTGGCCGGAGAAGGGGGAGGTTCGAGGTGAGGAGGATGCAGGGAAGCTAGCAGCATCGGTACCAACACACACACTCACACACACACACACTCTGTGGACTTATATCTGCTCGTCATACAACATGCACACATGACACATGGAGGTAGGACGTTGCCAGACATGTAGCATGTAGTCGATTAGATAGTTTGACACGCAGGTACACACGTTGAAGTTTGAGCTGACGCTAAGTGTGTGTGTGTGTGTGTGTCACCTGAGTGTGTCACTGCTGCTTAAGATGTGTGTGGGTGTGTGTGTCTGACATGTGGACAGACGTGTGTGCTGCTGTGTGTACTTGTCACTCCAGTATATGGGCTGATGCTAGGCATGGTTATTTTCGACTGGGAGGTGCTGCCTGTGTATTATTATTAATAATAATAATAATAATACTTATTTATACTCAGGATATCACTGGTTATAGTTATAGCAAACACACAACTCACGTGTACTGCCAACACACCGTACTGTCAGGGTAATACCGCTTTTATTATTGTGTAAATTCAAGAGTTATGACACAACAAGTATTTTACTAGTGCTTCTTAAAGTAAACACTACACAAGTACCTCTTAAATGGCAACTAATGTGTTTATTCAAGTGTGTCTTAAATAGATCTTGGACTCTATTGTACTCAGTCAGTTTGTGTCTGTTTGTACTACACTCTCTTTTCATTTAAATATTTATGTTAGAACATTTCTTCTTCTTTATAATCACGCCCACTCGGCTGTGATTGGTCAAGACCCAAGGTTTTTCAATAATCTCGGAAGTCTTCTCTCCCAAGCAACTCCTTGTATAAACAAAGCAGGGTGTGATTACAGCTGGCTGGATGAGAAGTGAAGCCATTATTACATCATGATGCTCTCGTAACCTCTCCTTTGTCAGGATTTTAGACAGAGGAGAACTTTATAAAGTATTAAATTCAAAACATATTCATGATGAGAGACTTACTACATCTTTTAGAGGAAAACCTCAACATTTAAAACATGTGAGGGAGTCATGAGAGTTGGGTTTTTACATTAGTTGCGCTTGCTTCACAAATAAACCTTACTTATTGACTTACTTTAAATTATTAGCCTGAATATAACAAGTCTAACGCTAACATTGACTTGAGCGCTTGCGAGTTCTGAATGTAACAGTCCTGTGACAGTTCTCGAGGGACGGAGTTCTCCGCTGAAGGTGGGGATGTCAAAGCGAGCGGCAGGTGGGCGGGGCAAAGGGGAACGGTCTGACGCCATGGCGACCCTTCAAACTGCCAACGAGGAGCTGCGGGCCAAACTGACCGAGATCCAGATAGAACTTCAGCTGGAGAAGAACAAGGTGAGGCAACGAGAAGATTCGAAGGAGGAGACGGGCGGGAAGGTGTTGACGTGTTTTGTGTTGTGTGCTCGCAGGTGAGTCGCCTGGAGCGGGAGAAGCAACAGGAGCTCAGGGCCGAACACCACCGGGCCACCGTGGCCATCACCGACCTGAAGACCAAACTTCACGAGGAGAAGCAGCGGGATATGGCCGTGACCAGAGAAACCCTGCTGCGGCAGCACGAGACGGAGCTGATGAGGGTCATCAAGATCAAAGACACCGAGATCCAGCGTCTGAACGGACTCGTGGTCACGGTGAGGGATCTGTCCAGCGACAAGGTAAAATCCTCCCGTTTCCTGCTCGCCTTCCCGCCCGCGCTCCTCTGAAACTCTCTGGGGAAAAAACCCGACAGGCCCGGACCAGCCTGCTGACCGAGGTGGAGGAGACGAGGAAGAACTGGGAGGTGGATCGTACTCGGCTGCAGCAGGAGGTCCAGGAGCAAAGGGTGGCCAGGAGGTCGGCGGAGGAAGCCCTGGCAGCCTCCCAGCAGTCGTGTCTGGCCCGAGCCGCCGAGCTCAGATCCGCCCACCACCAGCACCAGGAGGAGCTGAACAGAACCAAAAGGGACAGTGAGAAAGAAATCCGGCGACTGGTAAGACTCGCCTGTGGATCTAGACCCCGCGTGACCACCATCATCAGTCGACTCTGTCACCTGCTGTGTGTGGACCCCCCCCCCCCCCTTCATGCTATCATGTTCTCATGAACCCCTCACTCTAATAAAACTAAAAAAAAACACCACCTCAACCTGAGCCCCACCTCACCCCCCACTCCCTCTCACCTGTGTGTCAGATGGATGAGATCAAGCTGAAGGACCGAGCGGTCAGTGTGCTGGACAAGGCCCTGGGTCTTCAGGCTGGACACGCCCACCGCCTCCAGTTGCAGACTCAGGCAGCCGAGCAGCAAATAGCAGCCCTGAGAGACGCTCAGAGGGCGGGGCTGCACCTGCACGGACACGCCCCCAACCCCTCCCCCCATAGTCTTCTTCACATTGTAAGCCCCTCGCCTTCCTGTCTTCCTTCATGTTCTACTGACCCTCCATTGAGCTGTTTACTAAAAAAATAAAAAAAAAGAGGGCCGTTGTCATTGTCCTGACTAATACTGCCAACAATGATGGATAGAATGTGAAGCGCACGTTTTTTTTAAGAGTCTGTTTTGGTTTTTTTTGTGTGTGAAGTCGCAGGAGGATCGTGACACTCGCAGGTTTCAGCTGAAAATCGCTGAGCTCACTTCGGTCATCAGGAAACTGGAGGATCGAAATTCTTTGCTGTCAGAGGAACGCAACGAGCTGGTAATGCTCAAACACACGCTCAAAATCAACAGTAATATTATGTCTTCCTACACCATTGATGACCTTAACCTAGGCCTGAAGAAAGTATCAGTCTTGCCTTTAGATTTCTTTTTTCTTTAATTCATTCTATCTGAATTTTTTTTAGTAATCTATGTATTTATTATTTCTGTATTTAATTCTGTCTTAGATTTTTTATTTAATAATTTGTTTTTATCTTTACGTTTAATGACACTTATTTCTTCATTCCTGCTTTTATATATTTTTGTTTATATCCTGCTTTCACTATTTTATATTTAATTCAGAATTTTTTTTTTCATTCATTTTATTTTGCACTTATATTTTATGTAAAATTCTGAATTTATATTTTATCCTGAATTCATATGTTTAATTAAAATTGAATTTATATTTTTATATTTAATTCTAAATTAATATTTTACATTTTATTTTTATTTTTATTTTATATTAAATTATGCATTTACATTTTATGTTGAATTCTGCATTCATATGTTTATTTAAAATTCTGCATTTTTTTAAATATTTGATACTACATTTATAATTTTATGTTTAATACTGCATTTATAAGTTTATATTTAATACTGAATTTATAATTTATATTTAATTAAGCTTTTATATTTAATTCTGCATTTATATTCACTGAAACAAAAAAGATTTAAGTTTTAGTATTTGTTGCGTTTGTTTATTTCAGCTGAAGCGGCTTCGAGAGACAGAGAGTCAGTTTCTCCCACTTTTGGACAAAAACAAGCGCCTAACCAGGAAAAATGAGGATTTGTCAGTGGAACTTCGTCGCCTCGACAACAGGCTGCGTTCTATCACGCAGGAAAAGCTGGTAACTATGGTAACTTTTAAACTTTTAAGCCTGAACCGCTTCACAATCATGATTGACAGATCCCGACCGCTGCTGTTAAAAAACTGTGACGAGCTCTGGGCTGATCTTGGAGTGACTAACCGACCCACTTCTGCGATGTCCACAGAGGAGACCCTGCTCTCTGAACGACCTGGACCGCAGCCACAGCAGCTCTTACCATGGCTACAGTCAAAGCAGCAGTTACCACGGTTACAGTCATGACGAAGAAGAGATGGAGTTTTTACGCCTTCAGGTTCATGAGCAGCAACAAGTGATAGAGAACCTGTCAAAGGTAAATGTGCTTAACTACTACCTCGACACAGTTACTTTGATAATACCTCCATCATTACTGCCACTACTAAACAAGCCCATGAGTAGCTACTTCTAATCTTAGGTGTTTGAAGTATTTATATCTATGAGGTACTTTTAGTTCATGATGCAACTTTATATTCTTTGATATTCAGTTAAAGTTGGTGATGTTTCTGAAGCACGTCTGGCTCAAGGGTTCAATGCAGTTGCAGGAACTAATCCAACTCTCAGGGCTGTGGTGAAAACGTTGCCATGGTTACAACAACACGACGTCTTCTAGGGATTTAGTGGCTCTTTTTAGAAGTTCTTACCTCCGTTCATATTCTTCTCACAATCCTCACGGTAAAGTCATCTGACGAAGAAGGTTTTGTGAATGTGCAGGAGACAAAATTCTTCCCTCTGACGACCAGATTTGAACTCACAAGAAACTTTTAGGGAGACCCTGAAAATGACAGGAGGTGAGGAGCAATTGAACCTTTCTTTACTTGGTCGAGATCTTCACACTAACGCTCACTATTCCCTGTGATAACCTCCACGACTGCAAGTAGTACTTCCACTCTCCGCATCTAACTTGTCGACTGCTACTAATGTTCATCTCTTGCACTCAAACTATAAATATACCTTCAGTTTGTTTTATGAATGTTTTTTTCAGAATTCTCTTAATTTACTTTTGTTTATTGTTTATAAATAGACTGAAATGTTGTTTCAGGCTCTGGAGACGACAGGATACGTCAAACACGTCATTGTGAGTATTCAAAACAATATGAATACTGCACGTTCTAGTTACTAAAGAAATGCTTCAATAATATCTAGTCTATGTTTAGATTTTTTTAATGTGATATTTTACTTTTTAATTATGAATTTATATTTTGTTTAATTCAATTCAATTCAGTTTTTTTTAGTTTTTTTAAACAAATTTGTACTTGTTATTTTCTTTTTAATTCTATATTTATATAATTTCTATTTGGATCTATTTTATTCTCATATCTATTGTTAAATTATGTATTTATATTTTCTTTTTAATTCTGATATTTTCTTTTCTGTATTTACATTTTTCCTTTTTTTAATATATATTTTTTTATTATTATTATTATTTTTAGATAAATATATATTGAATTTAATTCTCATGTTTCGTGTTTAATTCTTTATTTACATTTTTCTGTTTACTTCAGATATTTTCTTAATTCTTCATTTACATTGTTTGTATTTAATTCTTGTATTTTCTTTTTAATTCTGTATTTATGTTTTTTGTATTGAATTGTGATATTTTCTTTATTCTGTATTTATATTTCTTTATTTAAATCTGTATTTATATATATATTTATATTTACCCTGCATTTAGAGTATATTCCAAAAAGTCTAGGGTTTTTTCATGCACATCTGCGTTTTTGTTCATTTTTGTTTCTATTAACATTTGTAATTTCAAGCCTCACTTACATTTAAACCATGTATTTACTTCTGTCTTTTATACTCGGCAGTGAAATCTTGTGTCTTTCAGGAAAGAGACGTGATGTTTAGAGCGCGACGTACGGAAACCTTTAGGAGGAGGACGTTCAGATCCAGAGTGAGAATCCTCAAAACACACACTTGTTCATCAGTGCATGTATAATGACGAGGGTGTGTGTGTGTGTGTGTGTGTGTGTGTGTGTGTGTGTGTGTGTGTGTGTGTGTGTGTGTTGTGCTCACGTGCAGGTGGTAGAAACGTTCTTCGGCTACGATGAAGAAGCGTCCGTGGACTCTGATGCGTCTTCTTTGTCTATCCACACCGACAGAACTCCTGACACCGAGCCTGAGGAGGTGAACACACACACTTGTAGTGACGCTCTCTTGCAGACTAGGTCACATGATTCTGTCTCAGGTCCACGAGGAGGGAGATCTCCGGTATCGCCAGCTGACTCAGGAGTACCAGGCCCTCCAGCGAGCCTACGCTCTGCTGACCGAGAGCAGCGGCGGCGAGTACGACGCCGAGAAAGAGATCAAGGTGATTTAAACCCTGACTTGTCCTGTTGTAAATCCAGTGTAAATGAGCAAGGCACTGACGGACTGGAGGGTTTTATTACAGACAAGGCAGCAGCTTCTGGATGAAATCAGCAGCTATGAAACTAGAGTCGCAGATCTGGAGTCAGAACTGAACCAACAAGGACGGGTGGGACAACACACACACATAGACACACACACAGGCACCTGACGAGAGGGGTTAACTGTCTTAACAGGACGTCCAGTGGGTCAAGGAGAAACATCTACTCTATCAAAAGAATCATCAGCTGCTGGAAAAGGTTTTGTTTTGAACTAACTTGTCAGTAAAAGTAATGTTAACGTTGTCTCCTACAGTTGAGGCAGGTGGAAGGTGATGAGCTGCGACTGAGAGACGAGATGCAGGACCTGAGAGACCAGAACGAGTTGCTGGAGTTCAGGATCTTGGAGCTGGAGGTGACGCTTTCAAACATCAGTGCGAGACGAGCACCAATGAAATGACTCTCTCCATCACACCTGTACTTCCTGTCCACAGGAGAGGGAGCGTCGCTCGCCCAGTTTGAACTTCCCGCTCAATTTCCCTGAAGGTCTCAGTCCACTGCAGATATTCTGTGAGGAAGAAGGTGTGGCTGTAAGTACCTGAAGTCTTCCATCCATATGAAAATATAAATCCAGATGAACGTTAACAATAAAAAAGTATCCAGTTCTGGACGTCCATCAAAGTCAAGTCATCACAGCACAACTCTTGTTTTCTCAGGACGTCGTCATTAGTCAGCTGATGAAGAAGTTGGACATTCTTGGAGACAATGCTGTAAGTTTCATTTTTATTTCTTATCTTCATGTTTTTGTTGCCATTATGTTTCCTTTTTTTTGAATGCATTAAGCTTGTTTTTCATAATTTTCCTTTTTCTTTGTCTCCATTTTTACTTCCTGTATTTGCGTTATTTTTTTCACTGGTTTATAAATGTCATGCTATGTTTATTTGTTTTATACGTGTGCTTATGATGTGCTTATTGTTCTTATGTTTTTATCATTATATATGCTTAATATTATTAGTTAATTTAAAAGGGGACACCGAATTTCATAAAACACATGGTTAAAAAAGCAAGTATTAGCCAAAAGGCTAGTTTTCGTCTGTAGTCCCCTGGCCATGTTGTAAAAAGTCACATTTAAAAACCACATAACAATAACAATAGAATACAAAATCCATATGCAAAAACTTACTATTAAGAAATAGTTAAGATATTAAGAAACCCTTATGTATTAACCCTTATGTTTTCTCTGGGTCAAGATGACCTAAAGGACCCAAAATAAATATGTTTGTGGTATCCCTTTTGTTATCTCTGGGTCTAGGTGAACGACCTCCACCACTGCATATATTTTATTGGGTGTTGTTTTGAATGTTTAAGCGTAAGTGTGTTTCTGGAAGCCAAGCCAACACAAGGGATACCACAAACACGTTTATTTTTGTGCATTTGGGTCATCTTGATCCAGAGACAACGACAGTGCACCTTGTAGTTTGAATTAATACAGTGGGGATACCACAAACACATTTGTTTTGGGGCATTTGGGTCATCTTGACCTTGAAATAACAGTTAATTCTGGTTTAACTTACTGGCCTTAAACTTACCATCGTGCTTAAAACGCCTTATAGTCCCGTGCGCCTATAGTACGAAAAATATGGTAGCCTAGTTTTTATTTATTCGTTGAAATCTTTCTTGTAGAATCTGTCCAATGACGAGCAGGTGGTGGTGATCCAGGCCAGGACCGTGCTGACTCTGGCAGAGAAGGTAAGACTCCAGCTCTGACCAGCGTGAGGGCGAAGCTGATGTGTTGTTTCCATCAGTGGCTGGAGTCTGTCGAGGTGACAAAGTCATCTCTGCAGCAGAAGATGTTGGACATCGAGAGCGAGAAGGTATGTTTAACGGGGCGCATGTTGCGTCAACATCCTGGTGCTGACAGAGGAGACTCTTCCAGGACCTGTTCAGGAAGCAAAAGGGATATTTGGATGAGGAGCTGGACTACAGGAAGCAGATGATGGATGAGGCTCACAAGGTTTGGAGACTCTCGCTCCCAGATCCAGGTTTTTTACTTCTGAACCATCTTTCAACTCCTTCAGAGGATCCTGGAGCTGGAAGCCATGTTGTTCGAGGCCCTTCAGCTGGAGGAGGTCTCCAGGAGCGACGGCCTGAAGGGGGAGGAACGTCGACTGGCGGACGTTCTGACCGACCAGCAGAGGGAGCACCTGAGGGAGTCGGTGGATCAGTGGAGGCGGTCGGTCATGTGTGAGCTGCGCGAGCGTGACGCTCAGATTCTCCATGAAAGGATGCAGCTGCTCCTGCTGACTCAGCAGGTACTACAGGTGTAGGTGTGCGGCTTCACCTCTGTTGTTAACGAACAAATGTCTACTTGTGTAGAGGAACAAGGACCTGGAGGAGATGCTCGACGCCCAGAAACGACAGATTAAGGAACTGGAGGAGAAGGTTTGTGATCCCTGTGTGTTTTTAAAGTGTTTTTTTTAAAAAAATCAATGTTTTTCTTTGTTTTTTTCCCCGACAGTTTCTTTTCCTCTTTCTGTTTTTCTCCCTTGCCTTCATCCTCTGGTCCTAACAAGCTCCGGTGAGTGTCGTCAAATAAATCAGGTTTAATAAGTTGTACAGGGCTGTCAAACTCACTCGTGTTATGTGGACCACGGTACTGTTAGCTCGAATTAAAGTAGAATATACGGTGACCTATAAAGATGCCAGTGTTTAAGATAAGATGAGATAACAGGGGTTATACTTAAATCAGACTCATACTTCCTCTCACAAACAGTTTCGGGAAATGTAAGATAAATGTAGCCTTGTTCAAAGATTTTGGCCCCTGCATGATTGAGTTTGACACCCTTGTCCTACTGTGTTGGTTTAACTCCTCTGTGACGAAGTTCCTTATCAGGTCTGTTTCTCACTGTGGTTCAGATCCTGGAGTCATTCCAGTCCAGCTCTCAGTACTGGACCTGCTCCGGACCCTCTCCCCCACCCCCCTACCTTCCCCTCTCACCCCCGGGGTCAGACCACACCTGCACAGACCTCCATGATTCTGGTGCCACTTTACTACAGGACTTTAACCTGGTTCAGTGTTTAAACTACTGTGTTGACTAATCGGTCTAACCAGGTTAAATTAACCAGGTAAACAGACTCGTGTCAGTATTTCGTACCTCCTCGTGATGACTTTTGCCTCCCGTGTCAACCCAGTTGATACCAGATGAAAACATCAGTATTTAATCGTCAATAAGGAAAATGATATAATTTATTCTTCTTAGTGTATCTTGAATGGATGAACTTGTTTTTATGTATAAAAAAAAAGAGAAAAGAAAACTTTGATATTTTTTTACCCTCAAATGTCTGAAATGAATATTAAAAATGTTTTAATATGAAGGCGTGTGTCTGTGTGATAACACTGCTCTGTGTGTGTGAGCTCGGCTGCAAATGTGACAAATGAATTTAGTTCAGGAGTGTTTGTCTGCAGGACGCCCGCTGTAATGGTCAGTGACCTGCTCGTGTGTGTTCAACTGAGAACATTAACGGGACAGTTTGTGAAGCCGGAGCTGAGTGTGAAGTCAGAGCTGCTTCATTCTCCTCGAGCTCCGGATTGTCTTTGCCTCGTCTTCATCCTCTGAGCTTTTACTCTTGTCTTCCTAGCATTTCTTGCTTCTCTCCATCATCCCTGCTAAAGAACATCTAAACTTCTTGATTCAACTTTGTTTGTCCTTCTCTCTGCCGGACTTTATCGTCTCTTCCGGTCCTTTTGTTTCTGTATTTCCTACGTCTCTGATCGCTTTAATCTGGTCCTCGTCGTCTTGGGTCGCCTGCATCGTCTCTTATCTTATTGGTCTCTACTCACTTTTTCATCGTCCCGTTACATCCTCTCTGAATCATGTCCGACCGCTTCTCCGTGGAGGACGACTGCGCGTCCATGCTGTCCAGGCTCGGCTCCGACTCGCCGCGACCCCGGATGAAGTTCGGCGGGATGTTCTGTAACGTCGAGGGAGCCTACGAGAACAAAACGTTGAACTTCGAGTCGTACAGTCCTCAGACGCAGAGGAGACGAGCCAACCGGTGCGAGGAACAGGTGCGAGAAGTGAGGGCGGCGCCGGGTGGACACGCCCACTCCCAGAGCAGGAGGAAAGAGGTACGTCCAGTTAAAATGTAAGAGTAAACACTTAGGTACAGTGTTTCTTTTACAACAAAAAAACAAATGGTGTTTTTGTATTAGTAATATATTGCTAGTCTCTTGTTCGACACTGTAGAAAACTGACCAGAAACTGTTTCCTTCATTCTGAGAAAAATCTCTAAACTTAGGAAAATGTTGTCAGAACATGATCTGGAGCTTGTAATACATGCGTTTGTTTCTTCTCTTCTGAACTATTGTAACAGTTTGTTTTCATGTCTTAACAAGAAGCATCTGTCTCGTCTGCAGTTGATTCAGAACTCTGCAGCGAGAATTCTGACCCGCTCTAGTAGAAGAACTCACATTTCTCCGATCCTTAAAACTCTTCACTGGCTTCCAGTTTCTTTCAGGATCAACTTGAAAATTCTGGTTCTTACTTTCAGATCTATTCATGGTCAGGCTCCTCCTTTCATCACTGATCTGATCCAGCCTTACACCCCAGCTCGGGCTCTGAGGTCTGTGGATCAGAATCTACTTATGGTTCCACGCACACAATTCAGGACCAGAGGAGAGAAATCCTTTCAGGCTGTTGCTCCTAAGCTTTGGAACAATCTTCCTCTCTCTTTGCGCTTGATGATCTACTGACTCCTTCAAGAAACATCTTAAGACGTTTTTATTTGTTCAGGCTTTTCCTTGATTTTCTGGAACTCCTGTTGTGTTATCAGTTTTATCTTGATCTTTAAAATATATACTTTATTGAATATTGTTTTGATTGTTTAAGCGCTTTGTGACCCTGGTCTGGAAAAGCGCTATACAAATAAAAAATACTTACTTACCTACTTATATTAGCGTTTTATTTTGAAAGATTTAACCGGATTTGATCGCGGAGTATCTAACCTGACGTTTTCCACCGACACAAAAGACGTCGTTTCTCCGGGTCTCGTGACTCTGATCGGCCGTTCACAGATCGATATCAGCAGCACAAGGACGTCTTCCACAACATGAAGAGAGCCGCGGTATGTTGTCGTGATCTGAGCCGAACATGGCGGAGGATGATGCTGCAGACACCGGCGCGCTCCTGCATCCTCCGCCCTTCCTCGAGAGAAGTTCAATGGCGATTATCAGGGTGTTTTCTTAAACAAACGTACCGTGTATAGCGAGGTTAAATGTAAAGGGCTTATATCGACTCGGTACCGGGGACCCGCGTTACGAACCGGAGCCGGGATGCGGGTGGATTAGTGTCTGCTTTGTGATTGGAGAATTGGCTCTTAACCGTTGCCATGGTGACGTCTGTGTTCCAGGCCAACAGTTTGTTGATCAAAGGTGGCAAGGTGGTCAACGATGACCAGTCCTTCTACGCCGACGTCTACGTGGAGGACAGAACCATCGTGTGAGTCTTTTGTCCCCGTGTCACACTTGTCCGACTTTTATTTTGAAAAGGGCTCGGCGGAAATGAGCCCTGCCCATTTAACACTTTGAATTTAACAAATTGGGGAAAATACGAGCAAACGTTTTGTTTTGCCTTTTTATTGTGTTATTTTTGTATTGTAATGATTCAAAAATATTAACGAACTAACGTAGAAATAAAACCACGTGACCTCTGTTTCCTTGACACGGTCGTATAAAAGTATATCAGTGCCATCGTCATTCAAAATGGTTAAATGTAAAATTTTAAATGTTAAAACTTTTTTAAAAATTGAAATTTTGTTGTTTTCAAGCATTGACTTTGTACAAATTTGATCAAATAAAATAAATAAATATCCTGTCATGTGATGCACAGACGTTCACGTGACTAATCGATTGGCACTGTTTTTCCAACATTTATATTGAATTTAAAGAAATATATTGGATCTAGATGTTTTTTTGTTTAATTATTGAAGTTAGAATATATGTATCCCTATGTTGAAAAAATGCATTCATTTTGAATTTTCGATTATTTTGATTATTAAAAAAAAAGTTTTTACATTTGCAACCTTTAATATAGAAACTATTGACTTTAATATATATTTTTAAATGCTTTAAAATTTTCAAATAAACTTCCGTCTTCCACCTAGTGAAGTTCTAAAAATATGCAGTACAAAATGTTTAATACATCTAACAGGGTCTGTAGTCTGTAGTCTGACTTCTGGACAAGAGAAAGTATAAAGACTCATGAAGGACATCTTAAATAACCGTCTAATCACTGCTGTGTTACAGGCAGATCGGCGAGAACCTGCTGGTTCCGGCCGGCGTGAAGACAGTGGATGCTTACGGTCAGCTGGTCATACCCGGAGGAATCGACGCCAACACCAACCTGCACGCCCCCCAGAGAGACCTGAGCCCGTCTGATGACTTCTACCACGGGACCAGAGCCGCTCTGGCCGGAGGAACCACCATGATCAGTGAGATCCTAAGAGATGATGTTGTTCGGTTCAAGTGATGGTGACACATTAGATACGACGATGAGGATGGGGATGATGATGAGGATGATGAGGATGAGGATGATGATGAGGATGAGGATGAGGATGATGAAGAGGAAGAGGATGATGAGGATGAGGATGAGGATGAGGATGATGAAGAGGAAGAGGAAGAGGATGATGAGGATGAGGATGAGGAAGAGGAAGAGGATGATGAGGATGAGGATGAGGATGATGAAGAGGAAGAGGATGATGATGATGAAGATGAGGATGAGGATGAGGATGATGATGAAGATGAGGAGGAGGAGGAGGATGATGAGGATGAGGATGAGGATGAAGAGGAGGATGAGGAGGAGGAGGAGGATGATGATGATGAGGATGAGGATGATGATGAAGAGGAAGAGGATGAGGATGAGGATGAGGATGATGATGATGAAGATGGGAATGAGGATGAGGAGGATGATGATGATGAAGAGGAGGAGGATGATGATGATGATGATGATGATGAAGAGGAGGAGGATGATGATGATGATGATGATGATGATGATGATGAAGATGAGGATGAGGATGAGGATGAGGATGAAGATGATGAGGAGGATGAGGATGAGGATGAAGATGAAGATGAGGAGGATGATGATGAATAGGAGGAGGAGGAGGAGGAGGAGGATGATGATGATGATGATGTGTTCACAGTCGACCACGTGCTGGTAGAACCCGGCTCCAGTCTGGTGTCAGTGTTCCAGCGGTGGAAGGAAGCCGCAGAAGAACGAGTCTGCTGCGACTTCTCGCTCCACGTGGACGTGACTCGCTGGCACGACGGACTCGTGGAGGACCTGGAGTTGCTCGTCAAACATGAAGGTAAAAGAAAATCACTGTCGTCACCAGAGGACCATCTCAACATTCTGAAGGTTCCTCTGGTTTCTCTGTGCCGCAGGTGTCAACTCCTTCCTGCTATTTCTGGCCTACAAAGATCGATACCAGAGTTCAGACTCCGAGGTGAACCGTTTTCTTTTTGATTCAGTCGAGCGCCTCGAGGTTAAAAATATGTTTTTGGTCACAGCTTTACGAGGCGTTCAGCGTCCTGAGGGACCTGGGAGCAGTCGCTCTGGTTCACGCTGAGAACGGCGACATCATCCAGGAGGTGAAGTTCAACGCTATTGTGTTTCTTACGCTTAAATAATAACGGTGACTGTTGCAGGAACAAAAGAAGGTTCTCAGTCTTGGCATCACTGGACCTGAAGGACACGTACTGTCTCAGCCTGAGGAGGTAACACACACAGACACACACACACCTGTGACAGACACACACCTGCCAGACACACACCTGACAGACAAACACCTGTGATACACACACCTGCCAGACACACGCCTGTGATACACACACCTGCTATACACACACCTGTGATACACACACCTGTGATACACACACCTGTTATACACACACCTGTGATACACACACCTGTGATACACACACCTGCTATACACACACCTGTGATACACACACCTGTTATACACACGCCTGTAATACACACACCAGTGAAACACATAACTGTTATACACACACCTGTGATACACACACCTGTGACAGACACACACCTGCCAGGCACACTTGTGACAGACACACACCTGTGATACACACACCTGTGACAGACACACACCTGAAGACACACGCCTGTGACAGACACACACCTGTGATACACACACCTGCTATACACACACCTGTGATACATACACCTGTTATACACACGCCTGTAATACACACACCAGTGAAACACATAACTGTTATACACACACCTGTGATACACACACCTGTGACAGACACACACCTGCCAGACACACTTGTGACAGACACACACCTGTGATACACACACCTGTGACAGACACACACCTGACAGACACACGCCTGTGACAGACACACACCTGTGATACACACACCTGCTATACACAAACCTGTAGTACACACACCAGTGAAACACATAACTGTTATACACACACCTGTGATACACACACCTGTGATACACACACCTGTTATACACACAACTGTGATACACACACCTGTGATACACACACCAGTGAAACACACACATGTGATACAAACTCCTGTGATACACACATATGTGATACTCACACCTGGTATACACACACCTGCAAGACACACACCTCTGAGACACACACCTGTGAGACACACACCTTTGAGACACACATCTGCTATACACACACCTGTGAGACTCACACCTGTGATACCCGCACCTGTGCTTCTGTGTTACAGGTGGAGACCGAGGCCGTCTACCGAGCCACGACCATCGCCAAACAAGCCAACTGTCCTCTCTACGTCACCAAGGTCATGAGCAAATCAGCTGCTGATGTCATCGCGAAGGCCCGGAAAAAGGGTGCGTTTGGATCCACCTCTAGCTAAAAAAAAAAAGTTCAAGGGTCATAAACCTGAACAATGTTTCTCAGGAATGCTGGTGTTCGGCGAGTCCATCACGGCCAGCCTGGCGATCGACGGCTCCAAGTACTGGGACAGAGACTGGAGCACGGCGGCGGCCATGGTCATGAGTCCGCCTCTGAACCCCAACCCTGCGACCCCCTCTTACCTGGCCTCGCTCCTAGCTTGGTGAGTTAGCGTTAGCTCGTTGACATCTCTGTTGTTTTTTTTTAAACGCTTCTTCTTGTTTCTCCAGCGGTGACATCCAGGTGACCTCCAGCGCTCACGGAGGATTCTCGTCCGCTCAGAAAGCAGTCGGAAAAGACAACTTCACCCTCATTCCCGAGGGAACGAACGGGATCGAGGAGAGGATGTCGGTGGTTTGGGATAAAACGGTGGTGAGTCCGCCATTGCTAGCGTAGCTAACGTAGCTCTAAAGTTAGCGTGTTGGTGAGTACTTGGAGGTCTTCTGCAGTGTCCGGGCAAGATGGACGAGAACCAGTTCGTGGCCGTGACCAGCTCCAACGCCGCCAAACTCTTCAACATCTACCCACGCAAAGGTCAAACCACACAACCATTTAGAAGAGCACGACCATCATGCCAAACTCAAAGTCCAAAAGTTCTGGTTCTGATTGTTCAGGTCGCATTGCTGTCGGGTCTGACGCCGACATCGTCATCTGGAACCCAAAGGAGATCAAATCGGTTTCTGCGAAAACTCACAACCTGGTAAGAAGATGTTAAACCTTCATCATCATCATCATCCTTATTGCTGTTGCATTGTGGGTGTCTCGCAGACGATCGAGGTCAACGTCCTGGAGGGCGAGGAGTTCCGCGGCATTCCCTCCGTGGTCATCAGTGGAGGTCGGGTCGTGTTCCAGGATGGGGAACTGGACGTGTCAGAGGGTTCTGGACGCTTCATTGCCCGGAAAGCCTTTCCCGACATTGTGTACAGAAAGATTCGCGCTCGCAACAAGGTCAGAGGTCACTGGTTTACTGCCAGAAAAGATTTGTTATCAAGAGTTTCATAATGAAACATGTTTCTAACCGGTCTGTTCACCCAGATGGCAGAGGGCCGTGGAGTCCCCAGAGGAAACTACGATGGCCCGGTTCATGACGTCATAAATATGACGTCCGTCCCACCCACTCCGACCAGCAGGGGGCCCTTGTGTCCCAAAGTCCTGGTGGGACAGCGAAACCTCCACCGGTCAGGATTCACTCTGTCAGGTGACTGACATGTTCTATCCTTTTGTTAATCCTCAGAAAACGTTTTTTTTCTTAAAATAAACTACATTTTTTTGGTCTTTAATCAGGAACGCAAGTCGACGACCATATTCCTCGACGCTCCACTCAGAGGATTGTGGCGCCACCTGGAGGAAAATCCAACATTACATCTTTGTCTTAACTGAGATTTTTGAAGAATTTGTGGTCATTTTGTTCCGATAAGATCTTTTCCCTCCATCTGAACGTAAAGAACGTAACAATGTAGCACTGTAGCTGACAGTACCTTAGACATCTCCATCGACTCATCCTCACCCAGAAACAAGTGAATGTCTTCAAGTGAAACATCATCATGGAACTTTTTTTTTTTAATCTGTGAAGGTTTTTACTGCAATAAAGTTTTTTGTTATGACACGGATTGTTTTGCTTGAAAAAAAACATTTTCCTCTTCTGCCTCTTTCTCATACTCTTCTATGTCGTTCTACCTTTTTTTTCTCCACGTCTTCCTCCTGTTCCTCTTTTTCTTCTTTTCTAATCCTGATATGCTTCTGCATTCTTTCTCTTCCTTTCTTCCTTATCTACTTTCTCTTGCTCTCCAGTCTGCATCTAATTCAATATTCTCCATCACTTTCTCAGTATTCAACGTCAAGTTCAATGTCAACCTCAATAGCCAGTAGCAGACAGGATCCGCTAGGGGTCAGTGTAACCCCACCTTTCCTCAGTACACGCGGTCTCGCACCCCGAGGCCCAAGACAGCAACACACGCTCTATCTCTCTAATGTTCTCTCTTTCTTCTCCTTTCTATTCGTCCCATTCTTTCTACTTTACTCTTCATCTCCTATTCTTACTCTTAAGTTTACCTTTTTTAACTCCTTCATTCTCTAATTTTAACTTCTACCTCCTCTTTTGATCACCTTCACTTCTCTCCTCCTTTAACACCTGGACCGGTCCCTTCTTTTGTTTTTTCCTCCTCCTTCTACTTGATTCCACTCATTCTTTCTATTTTTATTTTTCCCTACAGCCTCTTTTTCAGATCCTCCTCTACCTCTACAACTCATTTTAAATGTTATCAGTTGATTTTACTTCTTTCTCTTCTCCCAATATTTTACCTCAAAGTTGTTTCCCTTTTTCTCATGTTCCCTCTTTTCTCTTCACCCACTTTCTTTTTTCTTCCACCTTCATCATTCTATTCTTACCTCCTCTCACCTATTTTTTTCACATCCAAGTTCAACTTGTACTTTCTTTGTTTGCTTACTCCTGCATCAGGACATTCTTTACTCACCCACCTTCTTCTCTTCTTTTACTTCCTTTCTTTTCCTGTTTTCCCCTCCTCTTCTTCCTGGGGTCAGTGATGGACGGAGGTTGTCTCAGAGTTCTGGAATCGACCAGATCAGCGGTGAGCCTTCACCTCCTGATCACACCTGAACACAGAACAGAGAAAGACTGTTGACCCCTGGCTCACCTAGCCCCCTCCCCTCTCTCTGTCTCTCTCTCTCTCTCTCTTTCTCTCTCTCTCTCTCTCTCTGTCTTTCTTTTTCACTCCCTCTGTGTCAGGCTCCTCCTACGTCATGATGTCACAAGCTCGGAGGGAGACCCGTGGGGTTTTTGGGTTCTGGCATCCAGTCCTGGGGGGCCGCAGGGCTGAGAGTTTCTCCTCCTCTGCTGCTCTTCATCCCTCCATCTTTCTTCTTCTTTCTCTTTAGGGAAAACAAATGTTGTTTGATTTGTCAACCTGAAAGTTTTTTTCTTTTGAGGATTTTAATATCATCTTTATTTATTTTTTAAATAGTGCGTCTTAACCACTTTTTTTTTATCTTTGATAAGATTTTCTTTTTCTTTTTACAGATTTTTCCTGTTGAAAACTCTACTTGTTTATTTTAAAATAACTAAGAAAAGAAAAGTTTTTTTTTTTAATCAATAGTCTGGCCCCTTGTGTCTGTTGCCTTTGGGGTACGGATGTTTGGGGTCCAGGAGAGTCTCCCCCGGGGGCCCGGCGGTAGTATGAAGGAGGAGCCGCTGACCGCTCGCTCCACCTGGATCCACACGGCAGCGGTTCTGGACGCCAACACGGCCGCTCAGAGGTAAATCCTTAATATCCAAGTTATGAAAAACATGTTTATTAAAAATACCTTGAATTATTCTAAAAATAAATGTTGTATTTAAAAATTACATTTTTATGAATATATCTGTAGATTAAAACAATATATTTTTGTAACCCCGTATTTGGTCCAACAACAATTTATGATTATGATTATTTAATATATATATATATGTATAATTGTCACAGAAAGACTATACTACATATATTTATTGTAAAAGGTTATTCATCAATGATTATGTCTTTGTTGAGGCGTTTACTTCATGCACCTTTTTTTCAATGAATGTGTTTAAATTTAAACCAAAACAATAATTTTAAAACAATCTAATAATCTTAATTTATGATTCCAAATGATTATTAGAGAATATATTTGTCATATAAATCTTATAACACATAATATTTAAAAGGGTCAAAGGTCATTGTTCTCATATGAAACTGAGAAATAATTCTGGATCTTTTTAAATGTGTCATTTAAAATAATTAGGAAACATTTTTGATATTATATTCAAAATAATATACACTAATATATATTTTTAAATTGAAGATGTAATTGATTGAAATCCTTAACGTTTTAAGCACAACTGTTGAGGACGGCTAAAGCTTCTTTTTCAGTCCTACTGTTCTTCCTTTCTTTTTTATATTCTTCTTTTTTATTAACGTGTCTTCTCTTTATTATATTCCATTTTTTACCGTAAATTGAAATTGACAAATTAAAAACGTTTAAGTCTATTTAATTCATAAAGTTGCGATTCTTCAAATTAAAGATTGAAAGTTAAAAAATAATACTTATCCCTTTTTAAACAGCGATTTTATTTGCGCTCAATTTACTAAATAATGTTTTGTCGTGTCATTTATTATAGAACCTTTTCTAAACGTGTGCGTGTGCGCGTGTGTTTCAGTGGCGTGGCTCTGTCTCGCGCACACTTCGAGAAGCAGCCGCCGTCCAACTTGAGAAAGTCCAACTTCTTCCACTTCGTGTTGGCGCTTTACGACCGTCAGGGTCAACCCGTGGAGATCGAGCGGACGGCGTTCGTGGATTTCGTGGAGAAAGAGACGGTGAGACGCGCGCACACACACACGCACGTAGATATATCTATCTATTCAGTTGAGTAAAAGTAGTAAATAACCAAAGATGAACATTCACCCAGTAAACTAAAATGGAATTTAATTTTCTTTTCGATTTTAATAATGAAAAAAATATATACAATATATATATTTATAAATACCAGAGAATTTGTTTGAATTTGAGGAAATATAGTTTTTTTGTAAATAATATTCACAATAATAAATACATCAATGATTGTAAATATTGGTAGATAAGAGTGTGTGTGAGTGATTTTCTCTGGGGTACTGGAGACCTGTCCAGGGTGTCCCTCAGCCTTGGCGGTCCACCATGATGCTGTCATGCTATACATGCACACCATAGGATTGGGTTTGAATTTAGTGTAGACTGGAAGCACCAATGCTTTATGTTAAGAAGAGATCAAATGTTTCTATGGATCAGATGACCCAATGATCACAGCGGGTCCTTTGTGCGATATATTTGATAACAACACCGTAATATTCATTACAGTAGCCACTTAACGTGGTTCCCTTTGCGTATTTAACTGAAAACAAAAGTACATTACTTGATCTTAAAATTTAGATTTAAAGGGGAACTTTTATCCTGTATATTTTTAGACTTTTAAAATATCAAAGACAAATATTTTTACTTTGTCTGTTCTAGATTTTTTACATTTGAAGACGTAATATTGTCAAATTTCTAATTTGTATATAATAAAAAAAATACTAGTCCGAATATGAGCCCAATTTTTTCATCCTTTTTTTGAGATTTTTTTTTTCCATTGTTGGAGTTTAACGTCTCTTTATTTGGAAGCCAAAGTTTGATGAATATTAACAATGATATCTATAATAAATTATTGATACGATAAAAGATCTTCCTGAGTCCGTCCTTCTTCCTCAGATTCTGGCCTCATTACTGTATTTACCTTCTACTGTAACAGCAAATATATCTGATGATTCCCAGCATTTGTCATGGTTATATTTTTATGTATGCATCATCATGTCTTGAACTAAATCTAAAACTGTGTTTACACCATCTCAGAACCAGCTTTGATTGGAACGGATTCAAACAGTCCAGAAACAAACCAAGGGCTCGAGGAGACATCATTAGACAAGCGTGACAATTAAAACCACAACATCTCGGGGAGCAATGCAGTGAATTTATCAGATATATTAAGCTACCAGAGAGACATCATTAAAGGCTCCTATTGTGCTTTAACACTAATTCCACGCAGGGGTCCCAAACCTTTCTTGCACCGCGGTCCGTTTGAGTGATGGCATTATTTTCATGGACAGAGGTATTAACTACATAAAAACAATTTTAAAATACACATCAATCATGCTCAATTGTCAGGTGGCCTGAAAGTTTGTGTTTTACTCATTTCCATTAGTTAACATGTTTATTTAAACTGTTAACTTGACCTGTTTAATATGAATTTAAAGAAAATTATTATTTTTTAAAATTAACAGAGTAATAATCAATCCAACAGAAATTAAATAATTGTTTTTCTCTTGCTGTGAATCCCGGTATCAAATGCATAGCTGACCGGTACTGGCCCCCGGGGCCTTGAACCACTGATCTGCAGTTTTAAATTTAGGGAGTCACATATTTTTGACAATAAATAAAAAATGTTTAGCTGGACAAATTTCCCTCTGACTTTTGTACTATTGACGCCTGAGTCAAAGTTACAAGCGAGTCAACCGAGTCAGTCCTGAATAAACAACTCTGTTTTATTGGGTTTATTTTATGTTTGTTTAGTTATAATATCTAAGAAAAGATTGACTCCTGAATATCTAGGAATCTTAAACTTAACAATTATAATGTTTATTGTGTGTCAGACCGTTTTCTTTGTTTATTATCTTAATTCTTTATCAGGGCATTAAAATCTATCCCAGCTACCTGGGGTGGATGGTCTGGGCCGACCTTGGACTGCTATCAATTCATAGCCAGTCCATCTTAGAGCACATATGGACAGACAACCTCAGAAACACACTCAAACTGGGCTGCGAGCGGCTTGTGTTTGTGGAATATTGTTGATCTAATAGTCAAACTCAAATCCAGTTTTTTTCTTCTCTTGCCTAAGTATTTTTTTTTAATATTATTTTATCAGATGAATGAAGGACCCGTGACTAGAAGAGTGAATGTTTACCCACAAAAAAAGGGGGTTCATGTGGAGTGAAGAAAGGTTCTTGCTACATGTTTGCTAACACACACAGTGTGTGTCTGCAGGAGACTCCAGGAGAAAAGACCAATAATGGAATCCACTACCGTCTTCAGTTGCTCTTCAGTAACGGTGAGTTCAACAACTCTTCACCTGTTCTCACCTGAGAATCAGCTGACTCGGGTGTGTGTGTTGGTGTGCAGGTGTTCGGACGGAGCAGGATGTCTTTGTGCGTCTCATCGACTCTTCAACCAAACAGGTGATTATTGATGGAATAGCTACATTTTCAAAATAAAAGTCCAGAGCAGGACAAATGGCAGTGGACCTTCCAGCATCCACTCTGTTCTGTTTAAGATGATTTGATGATGTTATTGCAGTACTGAACATTCGATATGTGACTATATATATAAATATATTTTTAACTAAATAATTTCTTCTTCTTTTTTTTTGCAATAATGTTTGAAACCAGTATATGTAAGATTAAATGCTCTCTCTCTATATATATCTGAAATACATGTGCCTGTGTTCTTACGTTTTTGTGTGTACGTGTGTGTGTGTGTGTGTGTGTGTTCTTACGTTTGTGTGTGTGTGTCGCAGGCAATCGTCTATGAAGGGCAAGATAAAAATCCAGAAATGTGTCGAGTTCTACTAACGCATGAAATCATGTGCAGGTAACCAACAACTACACACAGAAACACCACAATATCACTCCTAAATTACTGCAACTATACTTAAAATGACAACAATAAAAATACAATTCAGACAAAATACCCCATTCATCTTAACATCACAGTGCAGACGCGGGTGGACTCACTCAAGGCTACTTTTAAATGTCCTAAATTTAGATTCAAAGACAGATGGAGAAGGAGAGGAATTACATTAACACAACTTATGTCTGATTCTATTCCATACGTGTTCCTGCCAACTAGTTCATGGTTAGGCTTTGAGCTAACTTTAGGAAATAACTGTTATGCTTCAATTATAAAACCCAGTTAAGTGACAGGTAAAAAGTTATTGTGATAAATAAGGTGCTACATATTTTGCACGGACAGATCCTGTTAAGATTGGGCTGGGAATACATTTACATCTTGAATCAATATCTGTGGTTTAGAGCACGTAAAAAGCTCATTCCTTTCATAATAAAAGCCTCAGTGAAAGGGTCTCCCATAGATATGTTTTTTGGACTCAAACTCCAAACTGTCGCCAATGATTGAACAGAGAAACTTAAAAAGAGACGTTTAGAAAGATGTACACGCTCTTTGCACTGTAGCCTTTAGCTCTTTCTCATCGATCGAATACACTTTCCACAAACTGATGCTATTTCAGGTAATAATGGTATGATTCGCTGATTCACGAGCACCTCTTGTGTTTCAGTCGCTGCTGTGACAAGAAAAGTTGTGGGAACAGAAACGAGACGCCGTCAGACCCCGTCATCATTGACAGGTAATCCACAAACACAGGTGCAGAGAGTCACGATTGCACAGAAGCGTACGATTATTTAACAGAGCACTCCAGTGTCTGAATGAGATTTGATTCTATCTCTGGATGGAAACACCTTCCTCCCCCTCACGTTCTCCACTCTTGAAGCCCCCCCTTCCTACACCTCCCCCCCTCCTCTCCTCTGTCTCCCGTTCTACCCATCCTCTTCCCCTCTTCCATCCGTCCCTCTTGAGTATTAGCCCTCCTTTCCTCTCGGCTTTGGGGGGAGAGTGGGGATGAGTGAGGTAAAGGGACAAGGAGGGAGGGCGGGGGAGTAATGTAACTATGCTGCAGTGCATGATGGGAAGGTCTCTAGTGGGCCTGAGTCCAGTCAACAAGAACTATGTCAGAATCCCTTTGTTCCTGCCGACCAGTTAAGACAAAGCTGTGATGACTGTGGAACATCTAATAGACTAGTGCTCACAGTAGACCAGTCACAAACATATACTCGTTCTAAACTGTAAAATAATTCCACATCCCGATCAGGTCTACCTGCAGACCTACCTCTACCTCCAGACCATAGATCAGTTTTAACTTAAGAAGAGTTATAAACCGAACTCCGAGGAAAATTGAGAACACCAAGAAACATGGAGAACGCAGAGAAACATGAAGAAGAACACAGAGAGGAAGATGAAGAAGAACAGAGAGAGGAACATGGAGAAGAACACAGAGAGGAACATGGAAAATAACACAGAGAGGAACATGGAGAAAAACATAGAGGAACATGGAAAATAGCACAGAGAGGAACATGAAGAAGAACACAGGGGAACATGGAGAAGAACACAGAGAGAAACATGAAGAAGAACACAGAGGAACATGGAGAAAAACACAGAGGAACATGGAGAAGAACAGAGAGAGGAACATGGAGAAGAACAGAGAGAGAAACATGAAGAAGAATACAGAGAGGAACATGAAGAAGAATACAGAGAGGAATATGAAGAACACAGAGAGGAAAATGAAGAAGAACAGAGAGAGGAACATGGAGAAGAACAGAGAGAGGAACATGGAAAATAACACAGAGAGGAACATGGAGAAGAATACAGAGAGGAACATGGAGAAGAACACAGAGGAACATGGAGAAAAACACAGAGGAACATGGATAAGAACACAGAGGAACATGGAGAAGAACACAGAGAGGAACATGAAGAAGAACCGATTGAGGAACATTGGGAAGAACACAGAGAGGAACATGGAAAATAACACAGATAGGAATACGGAGAAGAACACAGAGAGGAACATGGAGAAGAACACAGAGAGGAACATGGAGAAGAACACAGAGAGGAACATGGAGAAGAACACAGAGAGGAACATGGAGAAAAACACAGAAAAATGGAGAAGAACACAGAGAGTAACATGGAGAAGAACACAGAGAGGAACATTGAGAAGATCACAGAGAGGAACATTGAGAAGATCACAGAGAGGAACATGGAGAAGAACACAGAGAGGAACATGAAGAAGAACACAGAGAGGAACATTGAGAAGATCACAGAGAGGAACATGGAGAAGAACACAGAGAGGAACATGAAGAAGAACACAGAGAGGAACATTGAGAAGATCATAGAGAGGAACATGGAGAAGAACACAGAGAGGAACATTGAGAAGATCACAGAGAGGAACATGGAGAAGAACACAGAGAGGAACATTGAGAAGATCACAGAGAGGAACATGGAGAAGAACACAGAGAGGAACATTGAGAAGATCACAGAGAGGAACATGGAGAAGAACACAGAGAGGAACATGAAGAAGAACACAGAGAGGAACATTGAGAAGATCACAGAGAGGAACATGGACAAGAACACAGAGAGGAACATGAAGAAGAACACAGAGAGGAACATTGAGAAGATCACAGAGAGGAACATGGAGAAGAACACAGAGAGACCCTCATAAGAACACAGATTAAAAACGGTGTACTGCACACTGATTAAAAATTTGACGAGGAAGACAGAGATAAAAAGTGAAGAACGAAGAGAAGAAAACGGTGGAGGACAGAGACACCTGAAGAACATCTACTTTGAAGTTCACTGTCAGTTTGTTTTACCTCCATCGGTGATCAGGTTTAAGATGAAGCTCGGGTCAAAAGGTCAACACTAATTTCTAAAAATCTGTCAACTTTTAAATTTATTCCTCCTCGTTCCACCGAGTTACGGCGAAAAGTCTTAATGAGAAAAAACTCCTAACCCGGGCGTGACAAGATGAACACACACAGCAGCTTCCAGGCTGTAGCTGCCAGAAGTGGTTAAGAGTGATGATGTCACCGTGATGTCACTTCGCTGATTGATGGCTTGATTGACATCTAGTAGCTACAAAGTGAATAACCTGTTACGACACAGAACCGTGTTTTAAGTGAGGCGGATCGGAGGAACAGAAGGCTCATAAATCACAACCACATCCGCACACACTCGTGCGCACACACACACACACGTGCACACACACACACACACGTGCACACACACACACGCAAACACAGGCAGTATATTATCAGTATAATTCTCTCGTCACTGACTACATTTTCTACTTCATAGATCTTATTAACTTCCTCAGTGTGTATCCGAGTGTGTGTGTTCGTGCAACGGTGTGTGTGTGTGTGTCTGTGCGCACACTAGCTTGTGTGTATGTGCTGGAGGGACCGAGGCGGAGGAGAGGAGGTTTTTTTTATGGTCTATCTTTTGTGTGATTTAGGTTTTTCCTCAAGTTCTTCCTCAAGTGTAACCAGAACTGTTTGAAGAATGCCGGGAACCCCAGAGACATGAGGAGGTTCCAGGTACAACACACACACACACACACACACACATTATCAGGCTTGTAGAATTCACTCACTTGTGTGTTTCAGGTGGTCGTCTCGACGACGGTGAACGTGGACGGCCATGTCCTCTCAGTCTCCGATAACATGTTTGTCCACAACAACTCCAAACATGGCCGACGAGCTCGTAGACTGGACCCGTCAGAAGGTACAAGATGATCCTCGTTGTACAATCTTCACTGATAAATGTGGCTATAATGATGTGAGACACGTTTATTGTATTTGATCCATATAATAATTTAACTGGTACGAAAATATCAATACACTTAAATATTGCTTCTTTTTTTTTATCATTTATTTATGTATTTAATGGTTTATATTTCAATTAAGTGTGTCCAAATTAAAATGATTTAATTTTTTTAAATGACTGAGGACAAGAGGATACAGTCTACTCCAGCATCTTTTAAAAAGCTGATGTTTGGACAATTTTGGTTTCAAAACAAATGAATGCATTTACTTCAAGAGTACTTTACTTTACATTTACTTCAACTTGATCTGTAAATTCAGTCAAGTACTCGACAATACTAATAAATACTAGTAAATATATTCTTGTTTCTACAGTATCGCAACATGTCACATGTATTGTATTGCTGCCTGTGTATTGTTGTACATATATTACTGTTATTATTAAATTATTATTAGATTCTTGCCAATACACACCCCTAATTATGTATTTAAAAATATTTGCGATTCAATGCATTTAAGCATCAGCATTTATTTTGAATGGGCTCCATTGGACAGTTGGTGGCAGTAGTGAGCAAGAGAGTGACAAATCCTTCAAAAGATCATTCACAACCGTTCCAAAACCACTTCCTCATAGTCCCTTATTCGACGTTTCCTAAGATTTTATTTTAAATCCTCGTTGGTTTTTAAGTTATTTTTCTAAAAAGAAGGACGAACACTGACGATCACATAATGTCCTTGACGGAGGCCAAATCACAAAAGCCCTAATAATGAATATGATATAAAAGAAAAGCGAAAATAAACGGTATGATGTGTGTATATACATTGTGGAAAGACGTAAATAAGATAACAAATCTTTTTATTTTTTAACATTACGTCAATTTATGTTTGAATTTTATTTACAGATTATAAGTAAGTAAGTAAGTAAGTAAGTAAGTAATATTTATTTATATAGCGCTTTTCGAGACCAGGGTCAAAAAGCGCTTAGACAATCAAAACAATACTCAAAAAAGTACATACGTAAAAATCAACAATTACATTTCTATTGAAGTCAATATACTATCTATATCAGACCTGGGAAAAGTGGGGGCCACACGCGGCCCTTTGACTGTATTCATGCGGCCCTCGTAATGTCAAAGTATGATCATGTATAAATGGTTCTAATGCATTAACAAATGTATTTTGTATTTATTATTCGTTTACATTTTCACATAACACTTCAATCCTTTTTGTGTGTAATTTTTTATGTATATATTAATCCCTCAAAACATTTTAAGTTAATTGAAGAAATGTTTTGAAAAAAAATCATCTATACAAGACTAAAATTGCAGTTTATTTAGCTTAATAAATGTCACGGCCTAATGACAAATGTCCATTTTTTCTTCTTTCTTTTTGCTTGACGGCCCCTAACAACATTCAAAGAATTTAATGTTGCACTTGAAGAATTTTAATTGCCCACCCCTGATCTATATATTGATATATTATACATTTAATTTGTATATGACTTGGGTAAATCGCCTCAGATGAAAAAGTTAATAAAAAAAATAGTTTAATACGTTTTATATACAATTGTGTATTTTCTCTCCGACCTCATGAAACCCCCCAGGCCTCACATCGCCCAGCTGTGTGTTCCACTTGTCTGTGATTGTCTTGATCCACACAAAGAAGGAAACTCCCATTCAAGTGTTTGACATGTTACTAGTCGGTTTCTATCACTTTTAATGTATGCATTAGAGAGCCTACAAATGTGGTTATCAAATATAGATATTAAAGGGAAATCTAGTACACGGCACGATGGTAGGGGGCGCCGGTGTCAAGACCGTGTGAAGCCCTGGGTGATAAAGGTGACGACGATAATGGTGATAATGGTGGAATCACTGATGAAGAGCGATAGAAATGTTGCAGTGATTATAAAGGTGATAATGGATGGTGTGGCGATGGCGGTCGGTAGGAAGAAAAAAAAGAGTTTTCTAGATAGTTAGCAGATTGATTGACGTGTGTGTGTGTTGTGTGTGTGTGTGTGTGTGTGTGTCCAGCAGCCACTCCCTGCATCAAAGCCATCAGTCCCAGCGAGGGCTGGACGACCGGAGGAGCCACGGTCATCCTGATCGGAGACAACTTCTTCGACGGCCTGCAAGTGGTGTTCGGCACCATGCTGGTGTGGAGCGAGGTGACGACTCCGCTCGACCGACAGTTCCCACGGTTCCCGTGAAGGTCTAAAAGAAGGTCTTAAAACAGGTCTAAAAGAAGGTTCTTGTCTCCGCAGCTGATCACACCTCACGCCATCAGAGTGCAGACGCCGCCGCGCCACATCCCCGGGGTCGTGGAGGTCACGCTGTCGTATAAGTCCAAGCAGTTCTGTAAGGGAGCACCTGGACGCTTCGTTTACACAGGTACGAACACACACACACACCTGAGGATATTTTGGGGGTCCTGTTGATGATGTCGTCGTTGTCATGTGACCGTGTCCTCTTCTTCCCTCAGCTTTAAACGAGCCCACCATAGATTATGGCTTCCAGAGGTTACAAAAGGTCATCCCCCGTCACCCCGGAGACCCGGAGAGACTGCCCAAGGTATTGCCACACACACACACACACACACACATACACACACACACACAGACAGACACACAAACACACATAATAATATACAAACACTGAAGCTGATTATTGTTGGTGTTTTTCATCAGTCTGAGTTCTAGTTGGCTGCTCTGATAGTCATCAGCTGATCCTGTTTAACTTCTGTCTGTGTGTGTGTGTCTATGTGTGTGTGTGTGTGTGTGTGTGTGCAGGTGCTGCCTGTGTGTGTGTGTGTGTGTGTGCTGGTCTATAATGTTTTCTGATCTGATCAGTGAAAACAACTCAGCCATTTAAACTGCTTGTTGTGCACTTCACTCAATAGCCCAGAATGCTTTGCGGTCAGATGATCATAGTCTTGCGTTCGTACAAACCGGCGCCCCGCGATCTCTGCTGATCTGTGTGACCTCTGATCTCTGATTGGCTGTCACTCGGCGGCGCGAGTGTGCGTCTGTGTGTGGGAGAGTGAAGCCCATTGGCAAACACAGAGGTTGAAACAGTCAAATCAGTAATCAGTGAGTGCAGCCATGTGGAGAGAAATAAGATTGCCACAATTCCCACACACACTCACACACACACACTCACACACACACCCCCACACACACACACACACAAGCGCACACACACCCTTACCTCGGTGTGATCAACCCCCGCAGGAGGTGCTGCTGAAGCGAGCTGCCGACCTGGTGGAGGCGCTATACGGGATGCCTCACAACAACCAGGTGCGTCACCTGGAGCCGCATCCTTTTCGGCGGCCCCTCATTATAAACTCATGTTGGGTCCCCCTGACAGGAAGTGATCCTGAAGAGGGCGGCGGACATCGCCGAGGCGCTCTACAGCGTGCCTCGTAACCACAACCAGATCCCATCGCTGGGCAACAGCACCTCTCACGGGATGATGGGCGTGAACTCCTTCAACGGGCAGCTGGCCGCCAACGTGTCGGATGCAGGTATAGGAGCGGCCATCTTTGTTCGGCGAACGGGGTCAAGACGGATTTTAATTCTGTTTTTCGCAGTGAGCTACAATCGTAACACCGGCAGTGGCTCTCCTCGGGGGTTCGTGTCCAGCTCCACCCCCCAGCACAACAATTACGGCAACACCGTCACCAACAGCATGAACGCCTACAACAACGGCGGCATGTCCAACATCGGGGTCGCGTCGTCGCCCAACTTCCTGAACGGCTCGTCCGCCAACTCCCCGTACGGCTGTGAGTGTCCAGGTTGTGATCCGGTGCTTTTTTCTTTTTTTTTTAAAGCTTAACCACCGGTGTGTTTTTGCAGTGGTTTCCTCCAGCCCGACCATGGCCGGGTCCAACTGCGGCTCCGCCCACGGCGTCTTCTCCTTCTCCGCCGCCGTGAAACAGAAGAGCGCCTTCGCCCCCGTCGTCCGGGCGACCGGTTCCAGCCCCCCTCCCAACTGCTCTGCTGCTAACACCAATGGGTTGCAAGGCGAGTTCTGACTTGTTAACTCCACTTATACAGACCATAATAGCACAGACTTTTCAGTTGGTGTTGAACAAATCTTTTTTTTTTTTCCCCACAGGAATGTCTGGACTCGTGGTTCCTCCGATGTGAAAGTGCAGAGGTCACGGTGTCGACTAATATTCTTGTTTTTTTTCTTGAATTATTGTTTTCAGTTGGAACCACAGGTTTTGGATTCAATCTTCACTGTGATGCCAAAATTTGTTACATATCAATGGACGTTTGTGTAAGCCCCGCCCACTTGACCCGTCTTGAACGTCGTTGAACATGTCCTCGTCCCCCGACACCTGGTGCAGCCGTTCGTGTGACTCCGTGACTCGCTGTGATTCGTCAGCTTGGTTTGACCTCTGACCCTCTTCGACCGCCGCACACGCACCACTTCCGAGATGTTTTTGTATGAGAAAATGCAAAAGTACTTTATATCGGATGGGTTTTTTTTCTATCCCTTGGATGTTTGTTGTCATGGATACGTACGTACAGGCTCTGAAACCTTTTTTTCGCTCCAAGTTAAAACCATGCATGTTTGTTGTTTTTATGTTTAAAGGTTTTTACCTCACGGATAATAAAAAATCACTCGACAACTTGACCGACTTCATGTCTTCTTCGTCTTCACATATGTTGAGTAATTTCCCACACACACCTGTCTGATTGATTGATTGATTGATTGACATGCCATTGTTCTCCCCAGTCCCAAAAATATAAACCATATACATTGTATTGAGATATAGATATATATGAAAAAAACAATAATAAATAGGTAGGTAGGTAAAACTTTATTGATTCCTCAGGAGGTCTCCTAGCGAAATTGTTTTTTTCCAAATTATCCACAGCAAATACAGCAATTTTTCATAAAAAATAATCAAAATAAAATAAGAACAAGAACAAAGAGAAATAAAGAGAAAGAACAAGATGATACAATCTAAGTCAAAGATAAAGATAAAGAACATAGATCAAAGAAAAATAACAAAGACAAAGGATACAAAGATTAACTTAGTACAGAACAGAACTTCATGATACTTTTACTCCACTCCTGCCCCCGAACTCAGAATTGTACAATTTAATAGAATGATTTTCAAATATCAATAATGAGTAATGATAATAAAAACACACAAAGAAAAGAGTGTAAAAGGAGTATAATATGGAATGCTCAATTAAGGTACAAAACACAAGCAAAAAAATGAACAAAAACCTAAGCCGCCGTATGTTGGTTTCCGTCTAATTTTAACGTTGACTAAGTGCATTAAAATTCATATCTATGCCGCACCATGCAATATTTTTATACGTCTGTTTGTCTGTTCTTGGACGAGCTTTAGTGAAATCTCATCATCAACAACTCAAAACCAGAAGCTATTCATGGATTCTTTTTTTTGTCATTAGTTTCTATTTCTCTAACCTGTCAACCAACTTCCTCTTTATATTTTTGGGGAATTTGGCCTCTTAAAAAGATGGTTAACCAAAAATTCACGAGTTGACAAATTGAATCCAAAGTCTCATTTTCTTCTCACCCTCATGCCGACTAAGGGTTGGGATTATTTTCAGTGTAATCCCTTCCCTTGTAGAGTTATAGACAAAAATGTATGTCATTTTAACGTAGCGGATGGAGCTCAGATTGCTTTGTCTTCATTTTCCTACAAAAGGACTCACTTAAAAACATCCAAACACCTGGTAAATAGCTCACCTGTGACGTCCATCTTTTATTGTAGCAAAGAAAAGGAATTTTTGAATAGAAACTTAAACAACTTTAAGATTGTTTGTAGTGGAAGCTTAGAGGCTAATGTGCTACACAAACAGGGAGTACTAGTGTCTAGACTACTGTCTTGGATCCTTTAATGTTGATTATTAGAAGATCTTCCCTCATCAGTGAAACAGATGTTCTCCATTACTGCTGATCAATTCTCCAGCTATCGATCAAACCATTAAAGATCTCAGTGTGTTCGTGCGCAAGTAAACTCTCTCAGGTTTGGGCAAAAGTTTTCCAGTGCCACACCTGCATCCTCTCTTCTCTGTCAGTGTCACTCTCCTTTCACGGTCACTCGTCCGTCAATCAATCAACTTTTCTCTCAGTGTTCGTGTCAGAAATGTAACCTATTAGGTTTCTGTCAGTGTCAACACTCTTTGTCTAGGTTATAATCATCGATCACTTTCTTCAATGTCACTTTTCACCGGGTGTCACTCCGGTACGGTAACACTTCCTACCGCTTCACTCATGTGCATCTTCACCGCCTTCAGAGGACGACTTTAAGAGCTGTCAGTCATTGATCATCCGTATAACTTGACTTATGCTCATCAATTAGTGACGGCAGCTCCGTCACTCTTCTCTGGTGTCCCTTAAATAAATAGATTATTCTTATCAATTCTTAATGGGTTACTTACGGTTATTTATTCACATGAAGAGATAGATGAAACTGTCATCTTTGATGAGCATTTAAAATTAGTTCATGTAATATAAGTTACTGGATATTATCTAAAAAAAACAAGTAATATTTTAAGTAATACTTAAAAATAAACTTGATAATCATAATATTTGGTTTAAAAAAAAGGTTATAAATGAGTAAAACATATTCTTCAATTTAGATTAAAACCAAAAAACAATTAAATTAGTTTATATAAATACAATAAAAAAAGATTGTAATTGAACAAAGGACATTTTGATTATTTGATCTTTATGATTTCAAGTATATGAGATTTAAATAAAACAGAATTTATGTGAAATATATTTCGTTTTTTGTTTTCATTATTGTAAAATCGTTTTTTTCAAGTATGAGTTTATAAAATAACGGGGCGTCTCTACAAAAGAGGTATCACTCCATCATTGTCATCCCTTATATTAGTGTCGTTCCTCTCACTGTGTCAAACGTCTCACTCCATTGTCTCTCGTGTGACGTCTCACACTCGCACTATTCTTCGATCCGTGTCACTCTCATTAATGTGACATTTGTGGTTCGGTGTCATGTTGTTGCCATGGTGACGGTGGGGGTTAATGACTCCGGTGGTCCCTGAAGAGGCGCAATGTTTGTTGGATAAAGTTAAACAAACTAATTACCAACAAACAAACCTGATCAATATGGGCACGAGGTCAAACCGCGCGTGTGTGTGAGTGTGTGTGAGAGTGTGTGTGTGTGACTGATGTAAGGGAATTATCTGGATGTCACTAAACGTCGTGATTCTCTTGTTTACGTACCAAAACTCAACCCCAAGAAGGGCCCGACGCCCCCTCCCTCTACGCACGCAGTCAATTATTGATGCTTTGGTGTTTTTACGCTAAAACTTGTATTGAATAAAATATCTGTTGTCATGTCGGGAGATGAATTATAAAACAACACATGTACGTCCATCAATCTCGGGCACTCTCGTCTTCTTCACACATGCGCACACACACAAGTCGGGCCTCTAATAACACACGTTCAGTAAACCACGAATACATGTATTTATGAACTCAAGTACCACGTGTTTGTTGCCTTTTGCAATATATATATGTTGAATACACACATTTATTTGAATGTCTATCCTTTTTGTGGGGTGGGGGGGAGGTGTGTGATCGTGCTTGATCAGCAGGGGGCGGTGTTTTCTTATCTCTTGGGACTCAGTCAGGGCGCAGGAGGGAGAAGATACTTTGTCGCTTCTCTTCGTCATTGCTTAATATGATACATGATCTTTATTGGGAAGACAAACTGCAGCAGATTACGGAACATCACGAGGGACATTATTTGGAAATAAACAGGGAAAGCTTATAACAAGTAAAGCAGAAAATATAAATGGAAATGTGTTTAAATGTATTTATTTTTGAAGTTGAACAATGCATTACAGATAAGTAAAATATGT
>NC_141819.1:23302117-23334617 GCF_982586985.1 Callionymus lyra
TAAAACATATTCTTCTTAATGACGCAACAGTGACAATAGACATACAGTAATACTTTCAGACAGTCTGCTGATTTATCAACCGGTTTTAATTTACCTTTTTTTATATGAATATAAGAAGGAATTAATCCTCAGTCTGCTTGTAAAAAGCAAACCTGTAATTAACTTTGATCTTTAATCCTCATTAGATGATAAAATACATCACATAATTCGAGTATTAAGTAAGTAATTTTTATTTGTATAGCACTTTTCTAGACCAGGGTCACAAAGCGCTTAAACAATCAAAACAATATTCAATGAAGTATATACTGTACTTTAGAGGGCAAGATAAATCTGATAACACAACAGGGGTTCCAGAAAATCAAGGAAAAGCCTGAACAAATAAAAGTATCTTAAGATGTTTCTTGAAGGACTCAGTAGATCATCAAACACAGAGAGAGAGGAAGATCGTTCCAAAGCTTAGGAGCAACAGTCTGGAAGGATTTCTCTCCTCTGGTCCTGAACCGTGTGCGTGGAACCATCAGTAGAGTCTGATCCACAGACCACAGAGCCCGAGCTGGGGTGTAAGGCTGAATCAGATCATTGATGTACGGAGGAGCCTGACCATGAATATATCTGGCTTTATTTATCGTATTCTCTTTACTTACTGTAAAGGTATTTACGTTTTGTTAAAAAAAATATTTGTATAATTATCCAAAGAAAAAAATGGATTTGAATGTTTCCCTTAAATAATAATTAACAGGTTTTTCATCAATTAAAAAAAAAAAAAGGTTTTGGTTAGTTGAACAAATAAAAACCGCGCAAGACAATAATTTATCAGATTTTAAAATTGGGTTCATTCAGGTTTTGCATCGACATTTGAGGCACTGAATCCAAGGTGCTCTCAGACTGTAGAGGGTGATCTGGAAACAGCCAACTGTATATGCTTCATATCTGTCGTCAATTTAAGGGACAATAACCATAAACTTCTCTTCCTAGCAAACATCATGGAGGACGATCTGATGTTTACCATGGAGGAGGACGGCAGTGCCAAAAGACCTGCTGCTCAGGGTTACTCCCCCAACCAGCGAGCCTCGTCCCTCAGCGACCCCAATGCCAGCGACGATGACGACGATGAGGATTTTTTTATATGTTCCATCTTGGATGACTCGGCCAAAGAAATCTGTCACTACATGAAGAATCTGGCCTACTCTCGCCAGCTGTCCGGCTCTCTTCCCAAAAACAGCTTTACATACAAGGTGAGGCCCGGGGGAGTGCAGCTAACACAACTATTGTCACTAGAACTCATCTTTATACAGGTTCATACACAATTGTTTCTAACCTTTAAATAAACCTAGATCATACTCATACTCATCCAAAACTTTAAAAATACTTTATTGAACTATTAAGGTGTCAATGTAATAACATTTTCCTTTTAGAAATATAATTAGCGTCTTCATTTGCTCTCTACATCAACAAGCACTGCAAGAAAACCCCAAACATAAACATTAGTATAAATAATTGAACATGAGAAAATAAGACGCTGGCTTGTTTACATCAGGAACTGGACCCAAAACAAAGAAAACAAAGGGCTTTTTTGTTCAGTCTTAGAACTGCTGCATTTATATCCTTCTGCAAATCTTTTGGTGAGACTCGCTTGCTTCCTTATAAGGACACTTGTTGCACTAACAACAATAGTATGTTCATCGTTTGACCGTATTTGTATAGATTAAGAATAATGCAGAGAGGAAGTAGCAGAGGTTCATGTGGTGATGTGATGTATGAACATGTGCCTCGACCATGACTTACTGTCAGAATAATATGTATTGTAAGTTTATTGTGTTACCAGTCTCACTGCTTGTCAATGTCTGCTTTTTCTACTAGAGCGAAACAGAAAACAAGGCAGAATCTCACTCGTACAGAGTTTTGTCTGAGAGTGCACGGGTATGTTCCAGATGATCTTCTTGCCTTATTCCATCTACTTTTCCATTTTCTCTCCTTTTCCATCCATTTTTATTTGGATTAATCTGCTTTACCTTTCACCCGTCCATCAATACCCACTCTGATTTTAGGTCCATTAACCCTTTTTAAGACTTAACCGTTAAAAAATCAACATAAAAGTCTAATTACTTGAAATATGAGACCCTCTTCTATTGTTGTTTTGTACTGTCTGTCTTGTGCTATGATGTTCTGCCATATTGCTCTAGGTTTGCATGTTGTCGTGGTTGTCTTGCGTTATCGTTGTTTTTCTATGTTGTTGTGAATCCTTTCTTATCTTTGATCTTCTCTAATCTTATCCATACTAACTGGGATTTCCTTTTGCTTATGATATGACTTAATAAAATGACATTCAGAAATGTATTACAACATAAATGCTGACACTAAGTCTATTAAGTTAAAATCAGATTCAACACAAAAAACAGAGGTGGAGCTGAAGCTTGAACGTCAGAAGATGTCAGACTCGACTCGTGACTTGACACTGGATCCTCCTCTAGAATGTTTAGCCTCCATATTTCATCTCTTGGAGTCTTGACATGTGGACCATTTTTGACTCGTGATGACCTACAGGAAATTTACATTTCCCCTTTTTTATTCTTATCTATAATTAACTTTAATAGGAGAATATCATGACCCTATTCAAAAATATTTAAATATCATGGCAGAGCTCTGTTTGTATTAATAATTATATAATTGTGAATCTAATTCAAAATTCAAATATAATAACTTGATTTTTATTTAGCAAAATATCCATGTAAACTATTATTTCTCATACAAGGAGAAATTGATTAAAACATATGTTGGTCTGTCACTTTAAATGAAAATAGTATAGAAACTTTTGTCTTGGAAAGTGAAAAATAAGCCTCAGATCAATGCTTCAACTCTATTTTAATCTCCACCCTCCATGTAAGTAAGTAAGTAAATAAGTAAGTCGTCTCTATTTGCCTAATCTACTGAGTCGGTGATTCTGTGGGAAGCTCCAGTTTACTTTGGTGTGTCCCCGAGTTTGTTGACCATTCTGCTTGCATTTCCAGCAGCCAGCAGCCACTTAGTTATGAACACCAAACACCATCCCGATAAGACTTTTTCTGTCGTGCCAGGCGGCATGGAAACATGCCATCGAGAAAGCCAAAGCCATGCCAGACCCCTGGGCGGAGTTCCACCTTGAGGACATTGAGACTGAACCCTGCGTCCGCTACAGGTGTGACACGTTTTCACTCCATGTTTGTTGTATCAAGTCTGTTTTTCTTCTTGTTTTGCAGACCATTGTGCGAGTATCTAAAAGTGACAGGGGAGTTTTATAATAGAAATAACTGGATCACTTTTGCGGATACCGCGTTTAAATTTTTTTATTTATGGAATAAGAAAGAAAAAAAGTCACAAATGCTACACTGACATCAATATAGGTCACTATATTATCATGAACATTAATCTACTTTGATCAGTATTGAGTGTATTAAAGTATCAATATTATAAAACCAATATAAAGTCAGGTCTTATTAAAGACTTTACTGGCTCAATTATAATCTTGCCAGATAAAGTGGAAAAACTGACTTGAATTCAGCCATTCATGCAAATTAAGTACACTGAAAGTAATTTAGTGTACTCGATATACAATATTTGTTTTTATTTTCATTTAATTATTTAAGAGTCAAACATCTTTCCACATGATCAGTGGTCATCGTTGTGTTGCTAGTAAGTCAGCGTGGACGACATTTCTCCGGCCTTTGTGTGTTACATAACCTGCAGTGTCAGGACTTGCAAGGAGGGATTGTCTGGAGCAGGATTTGCCCCTCAAGACTTCACTTCATGTGCTAATTTTAACCCTCTTGTAACTGAACCCCTCATGTTCTCCAGCAAATGTTGTGTACAAGGACTGGTCCGGGTGAGAGAAGTGGGGGAGCGGAGTGGAGATGGATTTATTCGATTCTGTGAAAACTTTTTTACAACTTTGTGTTGGGCACAATGTCCAGTCCTCTGGAGTTCAAGTTCACTCATTAGAATTAAGCAGTTATTTTATAAACACAATGGACTTAGAACACGAAACATCTTGTTTGTTGTTATCTCTGAAAATACTGTGTTACTAATGGAAAGTGAAGGCACCATGGCCAGATCTTCATGGTTAGACAGATCAGTGTTACGTGACCCAGAACTTCCTGTGCACTTTTAGAAGTGTACCCTTGTAGGAATTTAATCAGGATGTTCTCTAGCTCTCGTCCATGTGATCACACTCACAGTTTGACAGTCATAAAGTTCAAAGTTCATCCACTTGTGTTTGGACAGCTGGCAAACAAAACAGAACTTCCACTTTTCTTTTTTTTATTTTTTAGATAAAAATACATGTTTCTAAGCATTTTCTAGTTAACTAAAGGTATCAATGTTAACTTAATGATTCATTTTGTAGGTATCAAATCCATAAGTTTATTTCTATAGTTTGCATTAGAACAATTGTTTGTAATTATTTTTAAAGAAAGAAGATACTTTTGAAATCAATTTTTATAAACGGAGATGATTTCATTAAATTTATATGAGGTGAAATAATTTTCATATTGTGCTAAAAACATCGAAATACTGCAATATAAAACTACTCAATGTGAGGTTGGAAAACATTCTTACCGTTTTACATTCTTTAGTGAAGAAAACATTCATTGAAAGTTATTTTGTTTGTGTTGTGCAGGTATAATGCCATCACAGGAGAGTGGATTCAGGACCAGGTCCACATCAAGATGGCTGCTCAGGTACCTATACGTTATCAAACTGGTCTTTTTTTATTAGCGTTTTAACATCTCTTGAATTAATCTTTTTGCTCTGGTTTCCAACAGCCTTTTGGAAAAGGAGCGATGAGGGAATGTTTCAGAACGTGAGTCCAATAAATTTGATAAATCTGATGAATGATTAGAAAGATACTGTTTACTCGCTTTAATATTTGAACAGTTCAATATTTTTAGTACACAAATATACCATTTAATAGACAATAAAACACACTTCTATTTGTTATTTTGCAGACTCGCTTGTGTAAAACACTATGCCAATGCTTGTGTAAATAATATATCTTACTCATACCATACACTGAGATAAAAGGCCTTTTGTTTGCAATATATAAACTGTGTGTTCTGCTCTGTACATTGAGTGTGTATCTACAGTATTTGATTTTACATGACGCTGCAGAGCGAGAGAGTGGGGGGGGACAACAGTGTGATTGTTTAACTTTAATCCCCTGTAATCGTGTGCAGAAAGCCCCCTGACAAAAAACCGAGCTGACTGATAAAAGTTCTCCGTCCGCCCACAAGCCCGAACCAGTCGAGCCAAAAATATACCCCGAATGTTCGTCCTTGTCTCTAAAAGCATCACATGTCACGAGCCAAACTCTGTGAATGTTTGATTTGTCTCCTGCAGGAAGAAGTTGTCCAACTTTTCCCACAGCAGCAACTGGAAAGCGGCGTCTAACTACGTGTCCAAACGCTACATGGAGGACGTTCACAGAGACGTTTACTTCGAGGACGTTCGGCTGCAGATGGAAGCCAAGCTCTGGGGAGAAGAGTACAACAGACACAAGCCTCCCAAACAAGTACATTTGTCGGTTATTTAGCAATACGTGGAGACAAACACGGCTGCATACGTTTTGATAAATGAACTACAACTGTGCTCAGGTGGACATCATGCAGATGTGCGTGGTGGAGATGATCAACCGGCCCGGGAAGCCGTTGTTCCACCTGGAACATTATATCGAGGGCAAGTACATCAAGTACAACTCCAACTCTGGATTTGTGCGGGACGAGAACATCCGACTCACTCCCCAGGTGAAATAATCTGTGGATTTGACATTCCTACTCTTCTTTAAACATTTCCCCTTTTTATATTTTAAGCACGATTACATTTCTTTACAGACGATATTATCCTCATGTAGTTGTCTAACAATGTTTGTAACATGGTTATCTTAATTTGTGTTAAACAAAACAGATCAACCTCAATTAGTTTTGTGTGTTTAATCTGTTTCAACTTTAAACTGAAAAATAACTAACAACTGTTTAAATGACTCATTTAATCTCTGTATCGACCTGCAGGCCTTCAGTCATTTCTCCTTCGAGCGCTCGGGTCACCAGCTGATCGTGGTCGACATCCAGGGGGTGGGCGATCTCTACACCGACCCTCAGATCCACACTGAGAAGGGAACGGACTTTGGCGATGGAAATCTAGGTAGAGACAACACTGGTGTAACAAAATAAAAGAGTCAGTCATTAACGCATGTTCACTCTGTTGTAGGCGTGCGAGGGATGGCTCTCTTCTTCCACTCCCACCTGTGTAACAGAATCTGCAAGAGTATGGGTCTGGCACCTTTTGACCTTTCACCTGCAGAGAAGTGCCAGCTGGACTGCACCAACAAACTGCTGGTAACACTTTGATGTTGAGTTTAGTTATAATAAAAATAGAAGGTGATAAAAGATATTGAAGCTCATGTTGAACCTTAATATGTCTATAGCAGAAAAAATAATGAATTTCACTTTTAAATATCATTTTGTATCCATCAGTGGATTTCGTATGTTTAGCTGTTGCTGGATAGATTCCTCTATAAACTTTCAAGGCTGAAGTTAATTTTAATATACTATGTAAAACGTTTCTTTCTGCAGAAGTCGGCAAAGACGGTGCTGCGAGGCTGTGAGGAGATCTGTGGCTCGCCTCGTGTTCGCACCATATCAGCGAGTCGTCCACCTCCTCTGTTCTCCCGACTGTCGGAAACCTCTTCAGCAGACGAGAGTATGAGCGACGTGGACTCCTTCCCCTGCTCTCCCTTTGACGCCCCTGGTTCTATGGGCAAGTCTCCTGTGGGTACGTGGATGTAGATATTTAATTCAGAATTTAAAAAAAAATGCTATATTGTCCAATAATGCACCGCAAACGTTGATGATTTTATAACACATAACGTTATAAGAGCCAAATATTTATATCATATTTATATTGAATCACATTTCTTGACTTTTATTTGGTTTAAGACTCCTTGAAATTGATTAATGTTAACTTGTTAACATTTTTTTAGCTAATTCCCTTCATATTTAGATAACCTAAATAAAAAAAAGAAAAACTGACAATATAAAATCTAAATGCTGAAATAACATCGTTCTAGTGAATAATCATTTCGGAGTTAGTTTTCTTTTGACTCTCTTTGTTTTATGCACTGTTTTGAAAACGGAAATAACAACAACCAGTCGTGGATGATCATTTACCTTCTGTTTTTCTCAGGTGTGTCATTTGCCGTTACATTCGACCAAGAAAGAGTCCAAAACAACAACACGGGCGAAAACAAGGTAGATTCATTACTTTGCTAATCAAATACAATGTCTTGGCAGACGTGAATATCAATTGAGTATTAAAATTCAAAAAAGCGTTGCTGAACTGCTTAGTTCAGCTTAACCCTTGTCTTTCCTCGGGGTCAAAGTGACCTGAGGGCCAAAAAACACATTTTATTGTTTCATCCCTTGTGTTGAATCTTGGTTAAAGTAAACGACCTCCACCACTGCATATGTATTTATAGACGGGGAGGTCGTTCACCTTGACCCAGAGACAACACAAGGGATACCTCAAAAACATTTGTTTTAGGGCCGTCGGGTAACCTTGACCCTGAGATAACACAAGAATTAAAATAAGGCGTGAGACCAAAATTCATGAATAATTCAACTTAAAAGATGTAGCTGAAATGTTTGTCTCCTAGTGCCACAGATATGATCATTTTCATTCAAAATGTGCTGAAAATGTATTCTTCTTGATATCATTAATGCTGTTTATTTCTTCAACTCAAATGTCTGGTAGTTTGAACTAAATTGATCCACACACTGTTTGATTTTATTTTTCAAATGATAAGACCTTTTCAGACTTGAGTTAAGAACAGACTTCCGAGAGTAAAGTAACTCTTCAGGTCCTTACATGCTACATGAAGTCTATGTGTCTCAGGAATCTGACAGTGGTGGCGACAGTGGGTACCCCAGCGAGAGGAGGAGCGAGGGGGATTCAAACGATCACATGGACGGGGTGAGTGCTGAAATTGTAGTCTTAGGGGTTTATTAGGATGAAGCAGTCGGACTTGTTTGCGTGTTAATAATTAAGTAAAGGTATTTTTAAAAGAAATGTTTGCACAATGCAACCCCAATGATGGAATACACAATAGAAATGGAATACATTAGTTCATTTTAACATTATACACTTTTTTAACTATTTCTGTGAGTTGAAAATACTATGTATAAAAAATATAAAGTGATCGTGACTGTAGATATAAAAATCCTTTGGGATATTAGTAATGATATCGGGGATTTATGATTTCTTGATCAACAAAACAGAAAACAAAATGAAACAAAATGTTTTAATATAAATTATTATATATCACAATAATCATTATTTATTAAGATTTCATTTTAAATTTTTAGCATGTTTTACTTTAAGTTGTTTTTAAGTATTATTGACTGTAAAGTTATTTATATATTTGAAATAAAACTTTTTTGGCAACATAAATTGAACATTAAAATTTCATCTAAGGTTTTTACTGGGTTCTATTCTTCCCCTGAACTTTGTTAACATTATTTTTCTCCACATGAAATTCTCTGCTCTGCCTGTTGGGGTCATAATGCATGTTGTATGATCACGTAGGCTCATCATCGCGTCCAAAGACAATATTCCGAGTCGGATGATGACAGTGTCAGACGGGTAAACCCACATAGAGTCAAGAGTGTGTTCATCCTAATCTTCGTCTCCAAATAACCATCACACTTGTTTTCATTCCACTTTTCCTTTCTACCTCGTCACAACCTCCTTTCTAATCGTTCCACTCATCGTCTTTGTTTTCCTCGACCAGAGGAAGATGGTAGCTCCACCCAGAGTAACCGTGAACTCTAACAGTTTGGACAATGACGGGGTGATTATTTGCATGGAGGTGCTTCTGTGGTGTTTATATGCACCTCCTGCACTCTTGGTAGAGCTTTCTTGTTTGTCATGAAATTATGTCTGTCGAAGAAGAATTTAGATTTTTTAAATTATTTATTTCATGATCTAAAAAAGAAAATGATCTCTCAGTGGATTTCAAAACAGGTGGCACAGCCCTCTTTGGCAGCCTGGGGCGCTGTGGAGTCATCAGAAATTTGGAGGGACATAGTATTAACCATTTGTCCTGAATGAAATCATTTTAATGGTTTAATAAATAAATAAAAAAGGCACATTTGTTAATCATTTCCTACGTTAAAGAATATTAGAAGGTCAATAAAAGTAGTAGTAGTACATACACTCCAAAAGTTGATGTTTCGTAATATAGTTTGAGCCCCTGCCGTTCTGGTATTAATATAATTATCCCTATTTGGAATTTATAGTAATTCAAAGCAGCTTTAAGACTTTAAATTTATGATATGATAAAACCTTAAATACATTAATTTAAATCTCAAATTATTGTTCAAATATATATTGAGAACAGAATTGTCATGCTATTTGAAAGGCACTAGGTGAGATTGAACACGTTTGTTTCTGGCTCCCCCTATTGCCAGAACAGTGCAATTGCAGCCCTGGTAAAGAGTCGAATGTGGAGTAGTAACACCATCTACCTCTTTTTTTTTTTTTCTACCAACTTTCCTCTGCATGTTTGTTCCCCTTTTGTTAAGTGTTGTTTGGCTTCTGTGCTGGATCTATTTGTTTAATTATTTTTCATTCATGCTGACCTGATGATGAAACCTGTGTCATGACTATCTTTGACCGCTCTTAGATGACGGAGGAGAAGTGGAGCTTCTTCCACTCGACCCGCTCTCACGTTCACCGCCCGTCCTGCGTGGCCACAGAGGTGGAGCGCATCAACTCTCTGCTGCAGAAGAAGGTCGGACAGTCCATCCTGGGAAAGGTGCGACTGTTTTCAATGTTATTAGAATGAATTGAATGAAATTTCCACTGATTCTTTTAATTCTCCCTACAGGTCCACTTGGCAATGGTCCACTACCACGAGGCGGGTCGGTTCTGTGAGAAGGATGAGCAGTGGGATCGGGCCTCGGCTATGTTCCATCTAGAGACGGCAGCCCAGTGCGGTGAGCTGGAGGCCATCATAGCTCTGGGCCAGTGCTACCTGCAGCTGCCGCATCACATCCTGCACGAGGTGGAGCTGGAGGTACCAGACATCTCTCTCCTGTTGACGTCCATGTTGAGGTTCAACTTGTTTTGTTGCTCCTGGAAGGATAACGCAGGCAACAGGATGAAGGGGTTCAAGTTTCTGCTGCAGGCCGCTGAGGCTGGTGACCGCTCGTCCATGATCACGGTGGCCAGAGCCTTCGATACTGGCCTCAATCTGTCAGCTGACAGGTCGGTGCTGATCATCTTGTCTTTACTTAAAACAAGGGGTGTCAACAGAGAAACAATAATCTTTTTTTTTTACTCCTCTGAGTTCATTTTCTGAATGGATGACATAGCCAGTGACTCACGGTGCAGCTTGGTAGTTTACCAACATTTTGACCGATTTCTTTTTGCTGTATGAACCGCATAAAAAACAGTTTGAGGTCAGGAAACAAATACATAAATTAATACTTATAAGGTGTTATGTAGATTTTTTAGTACATTTAAAAATATTAATTTGCACATCATAGTCCAAAAAAACTGTAAATTAATTATAGGGCTTTCAACGATTATTGAAAGAACTATAGTTGGGATTATTTTCCGATCTAATACAATAAATGATTAACTTTACATAAAAATGTATTCCTTTTTGATTCTCAAGATGCATTTATTAAGTATTTTTTATGATAAAGGCAAATTAAGCAAACCTTAAAATAAATGGAGAAGGTTTATTTAGTTACTCTAATCACACTTGTAAACAAACATAACATATTCACTGCAAATACTATAAACTACTGTAAAAACAGGCTAAAAGTGTAAGTAAACATTTATATTTATGAGTCAATAATAAATCATACAAACTTCAGTGCAGAGTAAAAAAAAAGTGAAAACACTAGTCAGTCATTTTTCTTCTTCTTACTGCATATTTTTGCAGACACAAGTCTCGATTCAAATGTACGAACCGATGTCAGGATGTAAAGTTGTTGAAAACACTGTCGTTTGTTTCTTATGCTGCTCTTTAGCTTCTCTCGACGTCCCTGATCAACGGGTTCAAGCGTCTCTCTGCGCTCAAGTCATTTTGACGCCTAGAAAATTAAATGAACATTAAATAAAATCACAACCTCTGCGATATATTAATCGCATTTTTGAATATCGCGATTATATCGCAAATGCGATTAATCGTTCAACCCTAATTAAGTACCTATTTTAAGTGGCTCTACAAGGATAAATGATGTTTGTCTGATAACTACTGGAAGGGCTTTGTATTGGGATTACAGGAAGGTGTTCGAAGAGAGGCAGAACCCTCTAGTGGTTAAAAAGCACAATTGCGTGTAACCCGTTACTATGGTCACAAGCCTCGACTACACGTGTAGAAAAAATACTTTGCAAACCTACCTCAAATACTAATTTCTAGAGATGATTTATTAAGTTAATCAATAGTTCCTTCTCTTCTTTTGACCTGACAGGAAGCAGAACTGGGCGGAAGCCATTCACTGGTATGACAGGGTGTTGAACATGACGGACGACGATGAAGGCGGGGAGTACGACGGGATGCAGGACGAACCTCGACACCTGCTGCTGGCCAGGGAGGCGGAGATGTACCAGGAGGGAGGCTGCAGCCTCACAGCCGATCCTCAGAGAGCAGGTATGATCTAATGTGGATCCATGTGTGTCTCGGGACCTCCTCTAAACCAACGCTTCCTCTCCAGGTGATTTGTTTACAGAAGCTGCAGAGGCCGCGATGGCGGCCATGAAGGGCCGCTTGGCCAACCAGTACTACATGAAGGCCGAGGAGGCGTGGGCGCTGGTGGAGGAGTAACAAGATGTCATAGGAATTGTCGAGCGATCATTTCGACCGTGAGGATTCAACCTGAACACTTAACGTTTACATTTTTGTATTGCAGGTTTGCTAACGGTGCTCCGTATGTGTGAGTTTGTGAGTCGAGCTTTAATTACAACTTCTGTCCTCTGTGTGGATTCTTACTTTTGGTTTTTCTCTATTCATGTGAGGAAAAAGAGGAGTGGAAAAAAAAAAAAAAAAGTTTACTGACTTTGCTATGAACTTGCTTTACATGGATGGATGAGCGTATTAACATTGCAGTTGCAAAATCTGCAACAATAAAACATTGCTTTTATGAAACGACATGTTTTTCGTCCATTTCTTCAAGTCATTTCGACATGATTAGTTATTATATAATTGAAAGGGATTTGCTTTTGTAAGATAAGATTTTTACTCGTCTACTAAGTTAAAATAATTCACATAATAATCATACATTATATAATGCTTGCCAAAATCCTCATTTTATTTATAGTTACACAGAAAAAACTGGATATTATTGTTAAATTTGGGCATTTAATTAAAAAAAAGTTAAGTCCATTTGAACAAGCTTTATATTTTGAACTTTTATAAGTAAGTAAGTAATTTTCATTTGTATAGCGCTTTTCCAGACCAGGGTCACAAAGCGCTTAAACAATCAAAACAATATTAAATAAAGTATTTACTTTAAAAGTCAAGATAAAACTGATAACACAACAGGAACAACAAAAAAACGTCTTAAGATGTTTCTTGAAGGCTTCAATTAAAAGAAATCAACAACAAAAATGCACTTCAATAATAAAAATACGACCTAAATTGATGTAAACTTATTTGGGTAAGTACGACCCAAAGAAAAAACATTACTTCAATCGAAGAAAACTTTTTGGGGAAATCTTGTATTTATTTTTATATTTTTTTATATTAAAGAAACAATTTTAGCTCCGAACATGTAAAGTTATAAACGCGATCAGACTCTGATTTATCAAAATGTTAATAAAGTTACACATAGAAACTTTGTTAAGCCTCCACGCGGGCTCGTGCTCCACATGGTAGCGTGGCCGAGCGGTCTAAGGCGCTGGATTAAGGCTCCAGTCTCTTCGGAGGCGTGGGTTCGAATCCCACCGCTGCCAATACTTTTCTTGTCGCTTACAAACTTAAACCGTTGTCATCATTCATAAGACCGTGAAGGTAAACAACACAAACTACACTTGCTCAGTTATAATGTAAAAAAAAAGTGGTCAACACTGCAAATGAGTCGCTGTGCATTCTGGGCATGGGCTCCTCCCCACGTGCAACAGTGAACGCAGCACGACAGTGAACCAGACTCTGATTCTGGACTAACCGCTCACGGATGTCTTAGAGGGCGAAGGGTTCGATCCACACTGCAGGTCTGGACCTTTTTTTCACGCTTTACTTTTTCTCCTGCTGACAGGAGACGATACACGTCACTGTACGATCAAAGGTTGAAGGCATGTCTAGCTAGCTCAGGCTAAGCTAAAGTTACTTATCCATGCTAGTCAGACCGGCGCCCGGCTTGTTACTTTCTTTAACATAAACTTACTACTGAAGCAGTTTAAACATCGTATGATAGTTGTAGAGTCGCTTATAAATCACAAATATCTGTATAATCGTGAATAACGTGGCGTTAAGTTGGCCTGTAAAAGGCTAGCTTGCTAATGTTGCTAACGTGTTATTTACTCCTTCCATGTATTAATAAACCAATTGTTGTTTTCCTCTTTGTTTTATACGTCAGTCGTACTGTTTGACGTCAGAGAGTGCGTTGTTATTTCACGCTATTTCATCATTCAGTCCTAAAAACCTACTGGAGTCTAATACAAATGATGGGTAAAAGAAAATTGATCGTCCAGTATAATCTAACAAGTTCAGGTAATATATGTTAGGACGTGTGTCATTATCTGATATCTTAAATCTTAAATGTCCAGTAATAAAACAATGTTGTTCTCTAATCTTTATTGTAACAGTCATCAAAACGGATGAATAAAGTGTTTTAAACAATAGCATGATGGTGACTATTATTCAGACCTGGAGAACTAACAGTTCAAACACTTGGATGTAACACACCCCTATTCACCTGCTGGTGTGAAGAGAAATTGTACAATAGTTTTACATACATAAATATCATGTAGACTGAAGCAACCTTATCCAGCATATACATGGAAACTCTCTACGATTTAGACAGTGTAAGAATGTATTGACTTTTGATTTCACATTGTATTTACAGTTTGATATGTCTGGGTTAGATTATGACTCTGGGCTTTAAATAAAACTTAAGGGTTCTACCAGTATTTTTAATTTTCAGTAAAACATTTCTGTGATGTATCTTCGAAGGTTGGATCTGTGAGATCTTCTGCTGCGCCTGCTCCTGTCACCTTTTCTGTTCATGCAAATATGGCCAGTGGGGAGGATGACGACCCCATTATAGAGGAGGTACTTGATTACGTATTGACAATATTATAACATCCTATTTTGTAAATTAAAAAACAGACATTTGTAACTGCTCTTTCTTGTTCTTTGAAACATGTTTTTCGTATTACAGATTGATGTGTACCTGGCCAAAAGCCTGGCAGATAGGCTTTATCTTTTGCAGGTAAGATGTCTTGTAGTTGCTGCTACATTATCATCAAAGCATCACATGACTTCTCTGTCGATCTTCTATCCAGTATCCTGTGCGACCTTCCAGCATGACCTATGACAACGTCAACCACTTGGGAGCGAAAATCAAACCTAAGCAGCAAAGGGTAACACACTTTTATCCATCAATGCTATCGGAAAAGTAAAAAAAAAACATCTGGTAGAGTTTATTTCCTTTTTTTTGCTCAGGTGGAGTTGGAAGTTGCTATGAACACTTCGAGTCCCAACTACTGCCGCAGTAAAGGAGAGCAGATCGCACTCAATGTTGACGGAAGCACTTTCGAGGAAAACAACACCTACTCAGTGTATGTTTCAGAGATAAATCAGTCCTAGTTTTTAAATATCTCTCCTGAGAAACAATGGCTACTTGTTTGTTTGTCTCACAAATGTTGGTGTATTTGTTATATTGAGAGGATTTTTCCCTGTAGGGTTGTCATCTCCTTTCTGTACTCTCTAATATACAGGATTGAATAAACAAAAGTGTCATAATTCCCTTAACTGTATACAGGAAAATGATGGACAAACAATTGTTCACCTCCATCCAGTCCACAACCAATACCTCGCGATACGCTGCTGCAGTCTTTCGAAAAGGTAAACACGGTTTCTGTGTTACTGTTTACAGTCTGTGTTTATCAGCTGTGGACTGCACCAGTGACCTTTAACCTCAGTTTTGATTACATCCCAGGTGAGCTGCACATCACCCCACTGACTGGGATCCTGCAAATGAGACCAAGTTTCTCTTACTTGGACAAGGCGGATAACAAAACCAGAGAGAGGGAGGCGGCCAACGAAGGTTAGTTTGTCAGGGTCTTCCAAAATAAGAGCATATAAAAATGTAAGTAAAATAAATGATTAGCAACATATGTTAATAAAGACGTTAACATTTAGAAATGCTGGATTTGAAATTGTCTTTCTGTGGATGGAGAAAAAAGTTGTAGTCAAAGAAATATAAAAATGCCACAAGAAACAAAAAAAAATGTTACAGCTATCATATTCAAAATACAATGTCTTTTCTATCTCTGGCATACGACAAAGGGTCAAATATTTATATATATAAATACACAATTGAATTGTTTTATTCAATTAAAAGTTTGGTTTACATTTAAATAAGCAATTCTTGACTCTGCAGGTGGAGATTCGTCCCAGGATGAGGCTGAGGAGGAAGTGGAGGCGATAACGGTGATGATTGTTACCCACACAGGGTCACATGACCAATCTGCAAGTGAAACGCCACAAATGACCATGTTTCCTGGTTTGACCATTCAGGTCCGGTTTGCACGTCCAGAGTCGGAGCAGGCACGACAGCGACGAATCCAGTCGTACGAATTTCTCCAGAAAAAGCAGGCAGAGGAGCCCTGGGTCCACCTCCAGTACCACAACTTGAAGGTAGAGGGGGCTGGTCTACTTTGCTGAGAGATTGTTAATCATGTTTTTTTTATCAATATCTTAAGTGTGTTTAATATTGTATTTAACCTGCATTCAAACAAATTTGTTGAATCGTAAAAAAACATACAAAGTTTTAACAAATTATTTTTCAGGATAGCCGATCAGAACATGAGAAACAGTATTTATACTGCCAGTCAAGCAGCGCCTCAGAGAACTCCGAACTGGTCAAGACCCCCAAGTGAGTAAGAACTGATGATTTAAATGTGTTTATTTTTTATTTTTAAACATAACTGCAATATTACTACTTTTAAAAGTGTAAATACTTTGACACATTATGTTATTTGTTTCCTTGTGGCCTAAATCACTATAAGTGGTGCATTGATTTGAAAACAAGTGTTTGTATAATCCTCAGAGAATACCTGGCCATGCTGATGCCACCACTCTCTGAAGAAAAAATGTAAGTATAATTGAAAGATGCACACAAACAATAGAGACTTTAACTTTTCTTTCTTTGTTAGTGTAAAACCAGCTGGACCTAGTAATGTTCTGTCCATGGCTCAGCTGCGAACTTTACCTCTGGCAGAACAAGTCAGGACTCTGATGAGGAATGGTGAGACTTCCAACCATCTTAACAAAATGTGTTTCTTAGTAGTGTTTTCAGCATACAGCTAAAATCAGTTGATTATTTTATCTGAAATGAACATGAAGACAATGTAAATATGAACTCTGTATTTTGATTTGATTTTCAAATATTATGTATAATATGGTCAGTTAAAAACATTAAAATTAAAGACATGATTAATGATTATTGTGAGGTGATAAACATGGGTACAAAATCATTCAAGGGTGATTTTCTTTATTGTGCACATCTATGTACTTGGAACATATTCAGTCAAAAAAAGCTTCTATTCTGAAACACCTTTCTAAATATTTTACTGAAAGGGAAATAAACAGTAGTAAGTAGAATACAATAAAGATATGTTGTATTACTTTAACCTGGACAAACTGGCGACGTCCACTCGCTCAGTTCCTATATTTGCCACCAGATGGCGGCCGAGCGCAACTCGTATCAAGTATCTACATTGAAGAGTATAAATGTAACAAGTGTATACATGTTTATTGCGATAAACTTTAAGATAATGTAATTATAAACTGTGTTAAATCAAGTTTTTTTGATCTCCCCTCTCTAGTGAAGGCGATGCCCTTCGCAAACCTGATGGGTCTGTTAGCGTCTGACACGGACTCCACTGCAGTTCTCCGCTGCATCCAACAGGTGGCTCTGCTGGTTCAGGGCAACTGGGTCGTCAAGAGGTGAGAACAATACTGTAGCTTCTTATCAATGTTAAATCCCACTGGACCGTATTTTTGACTTGATTTTCTTTGTCGTTCTCCTAGTGATGTTTTGTATCCTAAAAACACGTGCAGCCCTCACAGTGGTGTTCCGGCTGAAGTCCTGTGTCGCGGAAGAGACTTTGTGGTGAGGAAAATTAAAACCTTGCAATACCATTTAATTGACCGTGAGATTGAAAAACCGTCTGTAAAAGCATGTCTGTCATGTTGTCAGATGTGGAGGTACACGCTGGAGCGCTCACTGATGAGGAAGGAGGTCACCGCCATCATTAAAGTACGAGTCAACCATTTTGTTTCCATCACTTTAAGTGGATTTATATTGACCTCATCTTTCTTTAGCTTCCTCCAGACGACGTGAAGGAGTTCCTGGAGCATGTGGCAGTACCTCGCGTCAACAGAGGCTGGGAGTTCCTGCTGCCCTCCGATGTAGAGTTCATCAAGAAACATCCCGATATCGCTCACAGACAGCAGATGTTGTGGCTCGGCATCCAGAGCAAGTATGTGTCTGCAGGCATGTCGTTCACTTGATCCTTTGTTACAAACGGCTCATTGTATTTGTCCACTGCAGACTTGAAAAGGTCTTCAACTTCAAGAAAGATGACTTCCTGCCAAAGAGTTCGGCTCAGCCAGGTGGGTGTGAACTTAGAACTGAAAGTAGTTGCTGCGACTGCTTTAGTCAAGAACACATTTGGACCACCTGAAAAATATCTCCAACATGAACATTAAACATTGCATTCTAAACAATTCTAAAAAATATATTAATTTAATTAACAAGCGATATATTTGAATATGATCTGATATATACTTTGTTAGTTGACTTTGTTCTTGTCTTCTAGAGCCTCTTCACGTCAGCGGGGAGCAGCGTCTGAAGATGGCTCATGAACGCGCTCAAGAAAAACATTTGTCTCTCCAGAGAGACATGGACAGCAAAAAAGGCAGAGCACCTATCAAACAAGAGCCTCAGAGCGACGTAGAAGAACCGATGGACACGTCAGCGCCTTCGTCTTCCATCAACGGTTCGCTCAACGGTTTCCCAAACTCCCCGGCCTTCAATCACGCCAACGCCAACGGAGCAGCGAACTCGCCCTCAAAGGAGCTGCAGGACTTTGTGAGAAACACTTTTCGGAAACATTTTGTGCTGACGTTGAACGAGCTGAAGAGGTTGTTCCACCTCCACGTGGCCTCCAGCCCCTCGGAGCAGAGCGCCTTCCTCTCGGTGTCGGACCACATGCTGCAGGACGCCGCGCTGCTCTGCCGCTGCAAACAGATCATGGTGCCGGTAGGTGTTTCCAAATTTAGACGTAAATAACAATAAGTCAACATGTTCCTCTTCTAGTGTGTGAAATTCTTCTGGACTTTCTTCGTGCTATCACTTTACTGTAACGGTCGTTTTCTCATGGCTTTGTTAATGCAACAGTAGCTGTGAGGCTGGACAATGCAGCTCAGTGTCCGCCTCAAGACCCTAAATGCTACATGATCCCCCCCCCCCCCTCGTGTCTCCAGACTAACCTGGAGTCTTAACGTGTCTATGTCGGGTTCTTGTTTATCCACTTCTAAAGAAGGGACCAGCCCTGGCCGGGATCAGACTCGACTGCTTGCTTAGAGGATTTACGACACAATGGGGGGGGGGGGGGCGGCACCGTGCCATCTTTCTTATGCAACAGATTACTAGCCAGGATGTAAAGCTTATTAGGTCCGCAGAGCTGGAACTGCGTGACTTCTGCTTCAGTCTAAGGCGGTTCGTAAGCTGCTGCTCCCTGATCACAGCCAACTGTAGTTGTTAACGCGTAGATGTAATGATATTGAATTCTCCTCATCTTAGATTAAAATTTACAAATGCAGTTGGAAGTACATTTTTTCCCTGGAATACTTTTAACAAAGTTCCTGAAAATCATTCACACTTGGATTGCTTCCAAAGTATTTGAATTTTCCCTTTTGAATTTAACTGCAGGGGATTTTTAACCATGATTAATGTTGCTGTTATTTTGACCTTCAGTGTGTGTCAGACAAATGTAGACAAAAATAAAATGACACATAAAAACTCACCATTACATGGGAGGCTTGTAGCCCTGCAACTTTGTTTGAAAACACGTTTGCAGGTTTGTTTGTTTAACCTAAAATGGCATTTTAAATAATAATATGTGATGACTAGCGCCTATGCTATGGAGTTTCGGGGTTCTTTTTGACCAGAGGAGAAATATTTCATTTAAAACACAGCTTTAATTGTGATGGTCTCGTCTGGTTGCAGCTGCCTCCTCAGAACGCAGCGTCTCCTGACCAGCTGAAGGTTTTTGGTTTGTGGGAGGCCGGAGACGACTTCGACAAGGTAGCTCCCGTTCATGTGTGCTGATCACGCCTCTTACTAAACTACTGTCCTCCCCAGCACCGTCGGCTCCTGTTCGAACTGTTCACCAAAAACTACAGGATCAGGAGGAACCAGATCCAGGCTAAACTGAGCGAGGAGCTGGGAGACGCCCAGAAGTCCGACCTCGACCGACTGTTGAAGGTGCGCCCACTCAATTTCACCTCCACTCTGACGCAGATTAATCGATGTTGTGTCTGCAGGAGTGTTGCAACAGCCAAGGAGGGATGTGGTACCTGAAGGGAACCCTGCAGTCCTGACGCTGAGATCCTGCCCCCCCCACCGGGAGGGCATTGGCGACCACAGAGGACTTGGATGTTGAAATATGATGTTCTTCCAAGGACTGCAGCATGTCAAGTGCCAGATATGAAGAATCAAAATTTGGGGTTATGCTTTAATTTTTCATTCAGTGCTTTTTTTCTTTATAGAAAATATTTTTTACTCGATCAATGAAGACGACTATGCTAAAGTGAATCGTGTAATAAAAGTACTTCACACTCACAACTGTCAGCATGTTGAGCTGCGACCTGTTAGAACGGCTTCAACTATTTAATTTCAATCAAGACAGATTGTCTGGCTTTGTTTTTGGACCTTCATATTATTTCATCTGGACTGATGTTCTGACCACTTAAATGCGTGGCGTGTTGCCGTGGTTACACCGGAGCGTCACTGTGTGCTGCTATCTAAAGTGCCTCCCCCACTTCTGGACAATGTTGTGATGAGGAAAGTGTAAATAAAGTCTTGTTGAAGATGTGTCGTACTTTAGTGTGAATTGATTTTATGAATAAAGCAGTGATTATGCAGCCTTGAACACATAAGTGTGTAACTGCAATGTCAAGCATCCGTTGCTACATGAGTTTAACAAAATGAGAACTTTTTTTTTTTCTGGTAACTTGGAATTTTTCCAAGACTTCATATGAAAACTGACCCACTAACATCAGGCAGTTTGGTGGTCACATGACACTCCCACTAGATCGTCCAGACAAAGTTCTCTAGCGAAGATAGTTCAAATAAAAGCTAGTGAGTTCTGTTCATTAAAAAACAAAAACTAGGAATACATTTTAAATGGTGTACAGTGCAGTTGACATGTAGTTTCTGGTGTACAATGATAAATGCTGAAGCCTCAATACAAGGTCATGGGTTCAAAACCAGCTGCTTTATTGAGAAACCGTGTGTGTTGAGTGTTCTCATGATTGTGTGTTTCCTCCCACGCTGTCTAAGTGAGTGTAGCAACAATCATCACACATCAAAGACACCGATTGACTACTTTATGGCTCAGGATTTAAATATTTCATCAGACAGAGCATTTTTTACACATCGTCACAGATTCAAGTCTACGATTGTCGCACATCGTGTGACAAAAATTCTTCTTCAACTCTAAAGTGCATTTTCCACAATTAACATTCAGCAGCGACTAAACGACAGTTACACAAGCAAACGACTGGACCTCAATCCTCCCTTTAACAGCGTCAGTCACTAAATCTAATATCAGCACCTTTTATTTTTCTCATCACTCCTGCCAGAGCGACACTTCGCAGCATTGTTGGGATTACATATCACACGATCATCTCAGATCTACATGCTCCAGTAAATGTGACAAAAAGGATTATACGTTTGAGTATGTGGACACTAGTAGGAAAGAACTCACCAACACACGTTGCCATTTCTACAGCAAGTATCTCACAGCGAGTCATGAGCTCCAACTGCTACACAAACGTGGACAAGATGGCACTGATGTCGGGCACCTGTGGTGGCGTGACATGGTGAGAAACTCAACACTCTCGCTACAGGGTATTACATTGTCGCATTTATACGTTTGGGTCAGCACCAGAGAAGTGTTTCAGAAGATTATTCATAATATGACGCGTCACGTTCACACGCGTCGACTCACAACAACACATTCAGGAGTGAATAATCCCGGGATTAAGGGTTTCCTTGACTTAAAGCACCTGAGGATCCAAAGTGTTTTGGACGAGACTTGGTCAAAGAGAGAGTCACTCATTGGTGGATCTCATGGCACGTCGGTGTCCCTCGGTTTCCGTTCAGGTCCTCTTTGGTTTTCTGGATGCGGGAGAATATTTCCCTGAAGAGTTCCTTGTACTCCGGCTGGTGGAAGTCGTCGTCCAGGCCGGGCTTGTGGGCGGGACAGGTGAGGGAGCGACAGTCCAGCTGGTCGTCCTGGCTGCAGCGGCGCAGCAGCTCCTCGTACTTCACCTGGAGGGCGCTGTACTGGGCGTCCACCTCGTTGAGCAGCGAGATCCCGCGGTACTTCACCGCCCCCGCCCTACGGGCGCACAAGCACTCGTGCTCCGACATCCTGTCGGGAGAGTCCGGGGAGTCCTTGAAGAGACGCTCGCGGCTCGCCTGCTTCAGGGCCCGCGAGGGTTTGACCTGCTCCGGCTCGTCCTCGGTCTGAAGCGGCGCCGACAGGATTCTGGCGGGAGACGACTCGGACTTCCAGGCGTGATGCAGATCCTCCACCTCTCGCTCCAGCTCCGACACCCGGGCCTGAGGGACGGACAGTTGGAGTGAAGAAGAAGAAGAAGAAAAAGATAGTTTTGGGAACCGTACCTGGCATCTCTCCATCCAGGTCAGCTGCTGCTCCAGGGTCTCGTTCTCCTGGCTCAACAGCGCCACCTCTCGCTCCGCCTGGTCCCTCCGAGCTCGCTCGCTGGCAAACTGCGTCTGAAGGGCCCGGAGAGAGTCTTGCAGTTCGACCTGAGCTTCCTCCTGCCACGACATCCGCTGGTCCTGGAGCGACGCGTCCTCCGGGTCACAGTCGGAGTAGCTGCAGAGTCACATGACACATGTTCAGCCAGGACGCTTCTCTCACAACATTGTGTAACTGAGATGTGTGTCGTCAGTTATCAGGTTAGGCAACCATTTATTACAACCTGAAGATAATTACATAATCGTTACAACGCACTTATCGAGTGTGGAAGCGAAACGGAAAAAAACAACACGGCGTCAATAAAAGCAGGATCGAGGAGATTAGATGATCTGGTCGCAGCTCAGATACAGAGAAGACTTTGACTTTGAACTGTCCAGCATCAACAAGTTCAGGTCAACAAGATTAGCAGTCGTTTCCAGAATGTTCGCAAACAGGATTACTCGCATACGCACACACACACACACACACACATACACACACACATACACACACACATCCAAACACACATCATCTAACACTCTCTCCACCAGCAAACCCGAAAATATCCATGACGTCACGATGTTACGCAGGTTTGTCTCCGGTGTGGTCGACTGACAACTTTGTATTCAAAAACATTGAATTTTCATCTAGTAACGGTCAGAGTAACGGTCGGAGTAACGGTCGGAGTAACGGTCGGAGTAACGGTCGGAGTAACGGTCGGAGTAACGGTCGGAGTAACGGTCGGAGTAACGGTCAGAGTAACGTCGGAGTAACGTCGGAGTAACGTCGGAGTAACGGTCAGAGTAACGGTCAGAGTAACGGTCAGAGTAACGGTCAGAGTAACTGTCGGAGTAACGGTCAGAGTAACGGTCAGAGTAACGGTCGGAGTAACGGTCAGAGTAACGGTCAGAGTAACGGTCAGAATAACGGTCAGAGTAACGGTCAGAGTAACGTCAGAGTAACGTCAGAGTAACGGTCAGAGTAACGGTCAGAGTAACGGTCAGAATAATGGTCAGAGTAACGGTCAGAGTAACGTCAGAGTAACGTCAGAGTAACGTCAGAGTAACGTCAGACTAACAGTTGAGCTTCAAAACCAAACCTTCATCTACGTTGACTGCTCTTCTAACACTTCCTCAAACTAACACCATTCCGGAGAAGACTTGTTTCACTCACCTCAGGGCGTCCTGCAGCTCCTTAAGACACGACACACTCCGAGCCCCCTGAGTGGGACTCCTGTCCTTCTGAGCTGGACCAGAGTTGGTCTTCATCTCCTGCACATTCAGCTGCAGCTCGTCCACCTGGGTCTGCAGCTGCTCCACCGTCTCCATCAGCCTGCAGAGAAGAGCACGGGTCAGTCACGGGGGCCTCCTCCACCTCTCCGAGACCTCGTACCCCTCGATCTTCTGCTGAGCCGAGCGGTTGTCCAGAGACAGCTTGCGGTTGCTCTGCTCCAGCTCTCGGGCCGACAGGTCCAGCTGCTCGTACACTTTGGCGTGCTGGTCGTTGACCTGACGCAGCAGCTCCACCTGCTTGCTCAGGTACTGAGGAAGAGGAAGTCAAGCAGGTCAAGTCTCCGGTTGTCATTTCATTATTTCTCATTAAAAGACTGAGAGTGGTTTCTTCAGGACAGTCGGGTGTCGACACCTGCGGAGGGAGTTGTGTTACGTTAAGTGAGACAGAATTCTTAGATGCGGTCCAAGAATAACAGGGTTTAGATTCTGTAACATGCCGATGACATCATGTCTGACATCCTTCACATCAAGGAGTCTGAGGCCTTGGTGTTCAGCTTTCTTTGAAGGACGGAATTAGTGATTGTGTTGAGAGTCTGAATCTTACTGTTGCAAAGATAATAAAGAGCTGAGCCAGAGGACACAGTCAGGGAAAAACATTCTGTTTGTAGCCAAACATTTTTTCCATAAACACCAATGCCTTTGTTACAACTTTGTGGACAATTAATATCTTAATTTTATCCAAAACATTTTGAATTTTTTTATTTGTATTTTTAAATAATGCTGTGTGCTCAAGAGACCAAGCTATTAAGGAGCAACAAACTTCATATAAACTTAATTTAAAGAATACTTTTTTCGTACAAAGATACTAAAAAACTCGCCGAAGTAGGATTATACACACACAGAAGCACACACTAGAAGAGCAGAAGGCAGAAACCTGGATTAGAACCAGACTCAGGACGAGTCAAAAGAGCCTCAGTGAGAGAATCAATGAGTCTTTAAACAAAAACGTTCTTAAAGCTTCATGTGTGGACGGTGAATGAGTCCAGGAACCTGTTATCTTATCAGACGCTGCCTCCAGCTCCTCTAATCTGTTGAACCACAACAAAAAAAGCCGAAACGTAAACTTCAACCGCTTCCATTAGCTCAACGTCAAAGTGCCAGAGAGAGTCCAGAGTTCAACCTGGATTTATGTCAGAGATTATTTTCTGCTGGAGCTGCAGGTGAGCAGGGACGAGGACATGCTGGTCCAGACAAGTCTGGGTGGCGTCTGGAAGATTAAGCCCCACCGAGGAAATCAACCTGGAGATCTTTTGAGGATTTGGAATGCGTCGCAAATATTGGCTTGTGTCCAATACTTTCTTTTACAGTCACAATGGTAAAAAACAAACAAAAACAGACTTACTGAACCTGACACGATGAGAAGTTCAGCATCAGAAACACAACTTCTAACTGCCTTTTTGAATTGTATTGGTTTAGTTAGTACTAGCTTTGTCCAGCCTGGGGAAGAATTAATTACATTTCCTCTGGTTCATATTTTTTGCACCTCAAAATAATTGGATTAAATATAAAGATCAGATTTTTTAAAAAAGTAGTTTCCTTTATGAATCTTTTATTTTCCTAATCTCTAAGGGCTTTTTTTCTTACTTTTTAAAATTATTTTTTCATCGTATTTTGGCTCTCTTTTGAAGGCAACAGTCACAGTATGTGTGCATATATATATATATATTATATATATATATATATATATATATATATATATATATATATATACATACACAATGAAAAAAAAGCAAGTTAGTAAGAAAGAGGAAAAAAAGCCCTTAGAGAATAGGAAGTATTTACTCCAATTATTTTGAGGTGCAAAAAATTTGAAGCCATTATTGCCAGTGTTTTTTGTCTAAGAAACATTTTCTACTCTGTCCAAATTAGGTCAATTGTGATCTACTGACAGAAAAACCATCTAAACAAGAAATAACAAAGAGCATCACACTCACATGATTACTAGAGCAGCCAAAGATATACAAATATGAACGTACAGTATGTCTACAAAAAATATTCAAACATTCTGATTTCACTAAAGTGTAGACACAGCCTCTCCTTGAACTACAGCTTTAACAATGCAAGCTCCATTTAAGTTGCATTTTCTTCCTCTGATGCATTCATCCGTCAAGTTGAAGCCATTTTTTCACTCACTTTCTGAAGCTTTTCACTCAATATTTAGAAACTTCCCACTTTTGAAGACTAGACCTTGTTCTGGTCTTTACTCACACTTGAGGTTCAAAAGAAGCACTTTAGAGTCAAGTCCAGATCCTTGTAAATCAAATACTAACATAACATTTATTTTTGCTTCATGTGGCTTCCACAGTTTGGCAACACACATAACAACCAGCAGAACCAGGAAACACAGTTGTGGTGCAGTTAGATTCTGCAAAGGAAGATCTATGGCTGCTCGACCATGCAGCACTTTGAACTCACAGCAGGTACTTCATGAATGTCTCCACGATGACAAGTGTCGACACAACACAGACACTAACTGTGACAAAGAGCCTCATCTCCTCCACCATCACCTCACAAGAATCAAAAAGCAATCAAATCCAGAAGTCAATCCCACTTTAAGAACAGTTAAGAGCATCATTATTTAACCTTCCCTTACATTCTCCGCACATAGAGGTCAGAGGTCAAGCGCTCACCTCAATCTCCTGCAGTTGCTCCTGGTTGGTGGAGTACACTTGCTGGAGACCCTGTTCCAGCTCCCGGTTCCTGTCCAGGAGGTTCTTGCCGAGCTCGGCCGCCAGCTGCAGGTCTGTGGAGAGACGAGAAGGTCACGACCCGGAAGAACCTCCGCGTTTGAAGAACGTCTTAAATATGGAGGATCTAATATCAGATATTATCTCACTGGAAAACTGCAGAAAAAATCAGAAAGAATAAAAAAAAAATGTAATAATGGATCAATTAAATAAACCTCAATAAGCTCACTTTGTCATTTTCAGTAATGCATTTAAAACATATTTAGTGCCCGAGATTGACTGCAAGGGTTTGAGTCGTTTTTATAATCTCGAAATGAAGTTCAAATGTTGTGTAGTTTGGGGTTTAAGACCCGCTGCAGTCCATGAACACATTGGTGTGTCAAAGGATCTGTAGCTGCCACAGAAGAATGATTCCTGAAGACTGTTCCTCATGTTCAGTATTTGAAGAACGATTCATATCTTTAGAACATCAAAGACGAACGATAACATGTTTAAAAAAATAAAAATAAAATATATACATTTAGTCACAGTGCATCCGCAGACTCACGCTAACATGAATAATTCATTAAATAATAAATAATATTATTACATTCGTCAACAAATACGCGACTATATTTTGAGTTTGATTCGGGACCGGGAGCAGAGACAAAGGGATGGATCGGTACCATGTTCCAGGTCCTGCTTATCGAACCAGGGTTCTTCTTCCTTCAGCTCGAACTCTTCCTCCACGATCATGTCCGTCCTCATCCTCGCGTCCACGAAGCCCTTCGAGGAGAATCTGTGCTACACACTCATGCCCGGGTGGTTCCGAGAGGACGCTGGACTCGACACGCCTGCAGGTACCGGTGTGCACGGGCAGAAGCGAACGGCGAGAGCGCAGCGGCGTGATGAGGCGCAGGTGCGTGAGCCGCGTCACACTGCCGGTCTGGGAATTCAAAATAAAAGCACGGACTTCTGGCGCAAAAATAGTCATAGGACAATATATTATTGTAAAGTTCATTTTGTATCCAAACGGGTGTAAAATAATGAAATGTTTTAAAATCATAAGCGCGAAGTTTAAAAAAGTCATATTTTATAAAAATTAATTTGTGGTTTCCTGTATGTTTGCGTCGGACTAGTGAATGATGATAGCTTTACAATGTTTGACGTCTCCCTTGGTGACGGGGCACTGGAAGTCTGTGACCACTAGAGGGCGACCTCGCTGCAGCCATTAACAGGACTTTATTAACGAAATAATGGTGAGAGCAAAACCTGTATAAATAACAAAAATAATAATAATAACAACAACACAAATGTTATAATTATAATCATAATAATAATAACAACAACACACATGTAATAATAATAATAATAGTGATAATACAAAATAAAAGATCTGATGCAACATAATACATATTTATACATGTATGATACATGTTGTTAATGTTCTAAATACAATTATTATTTTTAGTGGAACATGTATTATCTGTAATCATGTTGTTTTTCAGACTTATTATGACTTTATTGCATGAAATGTGACTTTTCTTGGGGGTTTATATTTCGATTAAACATGAATTAAAATAACACTCATACTAACCGCCTGTAGCACTTGATTTACACATTGGTTTGAACGTCATATTGAAACAAAATATCCTCCTATAAAAAGAGAACATATTTTGAAAACCAGAAGATATGATGACATTTTACCACTGGAGCAATACGACACAACACACTCAACTATTTCTCAATCACTGATAGTTTAAGAAACAGTCGGTCTCAGATGTAGATGTTAATGGAAAATGTATAAATTGGGGGGTTTTTGAACTTTCGTACTTAAATAGTTAACACAGCAGCGAAGTAAAGGAGATACTTGTGGCAGAACTTTTGCCTCTTGAGCTTCCAAACACAAAAGCAACTTGAAATTTTTATAAAGAGGCAGCATTTAAAAAAATCAATTTCTACGTGACATAAAAGTTTCCCTCAGAAGGTCCTGAAGGTAAATGCTGCATATAAGCTAAGATATGCAATCTTGACTCAAACAAGTTCAGACCAAGAACATTTTCTTGACGCTGCGACACAGATATCTTCTCCTTCAACACGTCTATGAACCGCAATAATTCTCCCTGATCTCCAGTTAATTTCCAACTCTCCATGAGTCCAGACCATCTGCATGAGCTGTCACTCTGATAAAGTGACTTCTCTAATCTAGTCCCTCCTTTTTACTCCATATAGAAGCATCTTCAGCTCGTGATCAGCTGGACGGATACATATCTGTCACATAATATGGAGTAAAAGTTGAAGGTACACAAAGGCAACTAAAAAAAAGAAGTAAATACACAGTAAATGTAAACATCTGTATTTAAGTTAAGTAACAGTGGATTGTTACTCTTCACACCTGCTTGTCCTCAGAGTCATACCCTGGTGCAAGTTAAAGGATTCTAAAGCTTACGTTAATGACAACACACACCAAGAAAACAACTTTTTTCTTTTTGTTTTCTTTTTGATTCACAATGTCAAAGCTTTGAATATTTCTCAATAGAGTAAATATTCAAACGATCATCTTATAGGGAAACAAGAACGTACAGTTTGGTGCATCAGTTACTTACCGTGAGATGACTGTGTGTGTGTGTGTTGTACGTGTAAGTGTGTGTCTGCGTGCATATGTGTGTGTTTGTGTGTGTATGTCAGTATGATGCTGGGAAGCATAAATCAGAAAAACCACAGGAACAAACCCGAGTCAGATTCTTCATAAGAGCCAAAAGCGTTGATGTGTGTGAAGACTGAGCCGGCTGAGCTGAGCCCCCAAATTGTCTGTTTGTCGTACACGAGACCCCGATGTGTTCAAACAGATGCCTTTAAACCGTCGCCTCAGCAGGATCAGCGCCTGTGCTCCCTCCATCTTCTCTGACACACGTGGCATTTCAGTCCCTATTGATGCTCTATGACTGCAGATATCAGCGCAGGGTGAATGTCATACACACACTACACACACACACACACACACACACAGACCCCCGCTGTCAGAAAACAACCCGAACGGCATCTCAGGAAGAGAACAATGCATGCAATCATGTTTCATCTGCGTCTTCCAGCGGAGCGATAATGTGCGAGGAAGTGGGAGGAAGAGGAAATTGAAATATCAAAGCCGAGCGCCAGAGAACAGGCCCGGCGCTCACACAGCTGCTGGTTGTGGGTCGGTGCGTGGCTGCCTCCTAGCAGGGAAGCGGTGACATTAATGAACGACAGCGAGTGGTAATGAGTCGCTGAAAGAGCTTAAGAGCCGCACTGATCCTGTTCCGCCCCGACGGAGGAGACTTCACAAACGCTTTGGGCTTCTGGGTAAAAAAACATGGACACACACACTCTTTCTTTCTTTATAGCTATTTTAGAACATAAACTCAACGTGACAGCTTGAGTGCGTCAGCGGATTCTGGTCTTCCTCCATATCTGACGAGAATGTTCTCAACCTTCTGTGCTGCCATGACAACGGTAACTGTAAATTCAGGCAGAAAAGCTGTTAGTCAAACAGAAAACAGGTGTTTTGGGAATCTTCCAAGTGGCCCAGACCTTATGAAGGGCAAATGAAACCACTTACTATAAACAGAAAGCAATATAAATAGAACCAAAATACTTTCTCAATGTCATAAACAGTATGTCTCAGGCTCATGTATTTGTCCTCATCCCGGTCACTGGGCAAAAGTGATCTTATTTGAGTTCCAGTGTCTTCAACAGGACAGAAAAGTGCCAAAAGAATCATAATTTTGTAGCAATTTCATGATGATTACTGATATTTCACTAACACAGCTTGCAGTTTGTTTGTTTGCTCGCACCATGGGAACTTGCAATTTGCCTTTCAGCGACAAATCATTTAGATTCTACAGACACTTTTTTTGCTACTTGTCAGGTTAGGAAACTGACTCAACACTTTGACTTACTTAAACAGAGAATATAAGTTTACTTGTATTGGGGGAAAGTATAACAGGGGTTACATGTCTGTCTAAATTCTTACTGAAGCACTGCGCTGTTAGTTCACTGTTGTATCTTTGTCGCAGTTCAAGGTCAGGGTGGTGTTTACTCCTTCACCTGACACAAAGTACTACCACATTCTTTTCTCACACAAGAAGTGATAATGATAATTAACAAGAACATATTTCTATATGTGGTTAAAGAGATAGTTCACCCAAAATTCAAACTTTATAAAATAATTACATTGGAATTAAAAAAGTACTCTTGGTAAATATTGTGAGTACTTCCAGAGCACATACAGTCTACTGTCTACACTGGGAGTGCGCTAGATATTACCCGCAGTAAAATATAGACTTTTTTAAAAAAATTCCTGGAACAATTCTTCTCATCAAGGCTTCAATACAAGATAGACATTAGAGACAAGTAGTGTAAAGGTATTTAGATGTTTTTAAGTAAGTAAGTAAGTAATAGTTATTTTTAAAGCGTCTTTCTAGACCAGGGTCACAAAGCGCTTTAAGAATCAAAAACAATACACAGTTAAAATATATACTTTAAAAGATAAAGACACAAAAGACAAACAGAGGAGTCGCAGAAAATCAGGGAAAAGCACAAATTTCAATCCATTAAACACAGAGGGAGAGGAAGATCATTCCAAAGCTTAGGAGCAAAACCAAAGTGTGTTCAGAAACCATCAGTAGATTCTGATCCACAGACCTCAGAGCCCGAGCTGGGGTGTAAGGCTGGATCAGATCACTGATGGAAGGAGGAGTCTGACCATGAATAGCTTTCAAAGTAAGAACAAGAATTTTAGCGAAACTGGCAGCCAGTGAAGAGTTTTAAAGATCGGAGAAATGTGAGTTCTTCTACTAGAGCGGATCATAATTCTTGCTGCAGAGTTCTGAATCAACTGCAGGCGAGACAGCACCTTCTTGTTAAGACATGAAAACAAACTGTTGCAATAGTCCAGGCAAGAAGACACAAAGTCATGGATTAAAAGGTTCAGATCATGTTGTGACATCATCTAAGTTTAGAGATTTTTCTCAGTTGAAGGAAACAGTTTCTGGTCAGTTTTCTGCAGTGTTGAACAAGAGACATGTCTTTATTAAATACAACACCCAGGTTTCTCAGGCTCAGTTTGACAGACTGGCCTGAGTCACCCAAGTACTGACTCAACCCAGGAAAATTATCATCAGGAGCAAGAACCAGAGTTTCAGTTTTGTCCACGTATAGCTGCAAAGTGTTTTCTCTCAGCCATTGTTTGATTTCTAGCAAACAATTGTCTAAGCTGTTCAGCCTCTGGGGCTCAGCTGGATCAAAAGAGCAGTAGAGCTGGATGTCATTAGCAAAAATGTGTTAAGAAACATCAGGAAATCTCTGAATGATTTTACCAAGGGGAATCAAGTACAGCAAAAACAATAAAGGACCAAGAACAGAACCTTGAGGGACTCCACACAACAGATCTGCCGATTCAGACTTCATTTGATTGGCAGACACACTGAACTGCGCCCAGAAAGGTAAGATGAGAACCACTGTAACACAGACCCAGACAGTCCCACTTCACCCCTGAGTCTTCTCAGCAGGATCTGGTGATCAACTGTGTCAAAGGCTGAGGACAGATCCAAGAGAACCAGAACAGTGAATTTACCCGAGTCAGCCGACATCATGATGTCACTGGATACTTTTAATAAAGCTGTCTCCGTAGAGTGATGTTTACGGAAGCCAGACTGAAACTTCTCATGGATCTTGGACAAGAAAGGGAGCTTAGAAATAGGCCTGAAATTACTGAGGTCAGTCGGGTCTAAGCCTGGCTTTTTGAGCAGAGGCTCCACAATGGCTTGTTTAAAGTGCATTGGGAAAAACACAAAATAAAATAATAATACATAAGAAAAAAACTTAAGCTCAGGATTTTCCCATCACTTCTTTACTCTAGCAATTTTAGAAAAGTCAGACTAAGTAATTACAAGTTCCAGATAAAATGATGCCAGTTGCCACATAAATGTTATCAAGGACCACAAATGTGGTTAGACATCACCGATATGCAATCCCTTCATCTTGACTGCTCTGTTTTCTCTCATTCCATCTAGACCATCCTTTACCCAAGGATGAACATATACTCATTCTAGAACCTTAATACTTTTTTCATTAAAATACACAAGTCAAAGTACTCGCTCATAGCCAGTGACACCAACACTGAAGTGGAAGAAAATAAAAGCCTATTTCAGATTTGGGGCAAAGATTGCAGACTCTTATCAATAAACGCAGACATCAAAAGGCAGCGTTGGCAGGAGAAACTGTTCAACTTTAGATTCATTTCAG